>NC_055680.1:17729340-18029340 GCF_017976325.1 Chelmon rostratus | reverse complement strand
GGAGCGATACCTGTGGTGAAATGACGACACCTGTCGTGAACCCTCCTTTAATTTGTGTTCTGCACCTTTTTCACACGGGTCAGCAGGAAACTAGTGAAGAAGATGAGGACACATGAAATAATAATAAAGTCATGGACTTCATAGAAAATGTTAAATATGAATTAGTAATCGTCACTTAGCGTTTTCATTTAGTAATGACGCCTTCATTGATGCTCATCTGATGTTTTTCCATTGCTTGTGGTTTTAAAGTCACTTTGTGTAGGATTTTTATGTGTTGAGAGCATCTTTCAAATTATTCCTGTGAAGTTTTGGATTGTAGGAAAATGGTTCTCAGTGAAAGTTGGGATGTGTAGGGCTTTCAGTCCACTCATTTCGGTGCCCCCATGTCAGATCTATGGACCCCCGTGTCTTTTACTGTCAGCAATGTCAGAAAGTTGAAAGTCCTTCACACAGGCAGTTTGAATAAGAATAAATCTCAAACTATCTGTTCTTCGTCTCAAAGAAAAAACCCTGAAAGTCAGTGCCTGTGTCTGACTGAAAACTATAACAGAAATCAGATATCCAGGCTGACATTAACAGCCATGTCGAGACAGTGATAGTCAGATTCTTACCACCTCAACAGTGCAGCTAGAATGAATGGAATTCATGTCCATACTAGATTTAGATAAAGCAGTCCATTGACAGTCATTGTGGCCTTTTCTCAGGTGCATGTGAAGAAGCTGCAGACAAGGCAGGCGGTCTGCACATCCACAAAGACCTCAATGGATCGGCTCTAGATACAATTCTTTGGGATGCACTGATCCAACTTGTCCTACAGAATCTGGTTCCTCAACTCAGAGTTTCTGCTGCTGCTCATCTGATACCAATGTTTTCTTTTCCTAAATTTAACATCTGTAAACCTCACTGTGTGGAACACAATCCATTTTTATGTAAGGTAACATGAGGCCGGGGATCGCTGTGGCACTAAAACCTGAGTCAGCAGCCCACCGTGACTGAACGTAACTGAAAATGACTAAAACACCGAACTGATGTTGACAATGATGGTACGAGCGTAGACCAACAATATCTCCTCTCAGCAGTTTTCAGTTTTCTCATTACTGAGGATTACAATTCACTCACATAGATTTCATTTACTGTCATTTTTCAACTCATGTTAAAACAGCCCAAATTCTGTCCACCTGCACATCGCAATGCACGTGGGTGGAAAACTGCTCAAACACTGTCAGCACATCAGATGGGAGTGTTCCTCTTCATAGTCAAACAGTCTGTGACTGCGTGAGATGGTGACCTACACTGAGCTAATTAACTATGACAGGTAGCTCATAAACAATGAACACAATGTCCCTGTCTGAAGGTGTGGGTGTGCATTAAGGTATAAAGGTATGATAAAAACAATGTATTAATTATAGTGCATCCAAACAAAGTCAGAGCAGATGTCTGCTGTGGAATGTAATTCATCCCAAAATAGATTCTTAGGTTCAGGGGTGACATCTGAGTCCTTTCCCGGCAACGTAAGAGTTCATTGTGGAAAAATGCAGGCATTGTGAGGTTTGATTGATGGTTTGTTGATTGTCTAATGGGTGCAGCAAAACAAAAGCACAAAGGAGTGCAGGACAAACTGGGCTGGGGCCTTCAATTTTTATTTCAAATTCAAAAAGTGTCATAGTCAATACATTAAATTGAATTTTAAGGGTTCTTGACATTTTCTATAAATTTTACTCTTGGCTTGCCCGATTGACCGATCAACTCATCGATGAAAATGGAGGAGGAGAAAATGCTTTGCTGTTGCTGAACCAGACATTCACATTGAGAATAATGTCGGCATCTGTTATGTTCCGATGTTTTATTTAAAATGTTGCCATTTGCAAATCATTCAATCAGCGACCCCTGCTGTGTTTCGGTTGCAGTTAGTTAGTTTGCTGCCCCTGCCTTGCATTGCTCTCGGATGGTAGAAACCAGTTGTCAGTTATATATCTTTGCTTTGTTCGGTTGTGTCATTTATTGTTAGCTAAAATCAACGCTGTTTGTCATCGTACATGAGTTAGTATCATGGTCCATGTTGGGTCGTGAAGTAATTTGACATGCTCGCCAAGTAACATCCACTCAGATAATATTTCAGGAGCTATAGCATTAGCAAGCTCAGTTAGCCGATTCATTGGAACTGTCACTGGTTTCTTTGTACTCTGGAATACTTTTTAAGATAATATTAAACTTAAAGATAAAAGGAGGGAGCACAGTACCCTGCTGGGCCCCGTGCTGTCAACTACCACATCCAGCACACAGTCCAGAAGCCCCACATACTGTGGTCAATCGGTGAGGTAGTCCCTGGTCCACGCAGCCAGGTGACAGTCCACTCCAGCTTCTCCCCCAGCTGTGATGGCTGGATTGTGTTGAATGCGCTGGAGAAGTAAAAAGAAAAAACGGTGCTCTCCAGGAGGGCAAGAGATCAATGGAGCAGGTAGATGACTGCATCCCACACCTGTACCTGGTCGATATGCGAACTGTCACCAGGTGACAGAGGTGGTTCAGTATGATCCTCTCCATGGTCTTCATCAGGTGAGAAGTTAGGGCTACAAGCCTGAAGTGGTTGGGCTCTCTGGGATACACATTCTTTGGAACGAACCACACGGGAAGTCTTCCACAGGGCTGGAACTCTCTCCAGAATGAGACTCATCTTAAATATGTGTTTTTTGTCGGGAGGCTGATGGATCTGACCGGTGAACTGAAACTTTACTGATCTGAAGTCTTCATTTGTTAACCTGCACTAAGGTTTATGATAACAGTAGTTTAAATGATGATTGTGAGGACGACTCACACATTATTTCTCATGATGTAATCAGACATTATGCATCGCTCTGTCGATCTCTGACGATGGTCAGCATCACTGTGTTGATCGCTGCGAAACTCAAACCGAACATGGTGAAGCTGCTTTTTGGTGCCATGCTGCACTGACTTTGGACAAACTTCCAGAGGATCTGACATCTGCGTCACACCTACACAACAATAGCATGACAGGTAGCTGATCAACAACTTTGACAACGTTCCTGGCTGAGGGTGTGAATGTAAAGTGCCATCTTGTGATTAATGATTTAATTATGGTAAACGCCTAAAATGATAATTGCACTGCTTGATGAAAGCTAGCAGATAGTTTTGATGGAATGTAACTGCACAAGAAGTACTTGATAGTGTTCCAATAACTTTGTGTGCATGAGTGAGCATGTGTGTGTGTGTGTGTGTATTTTTAATGGTTAAAGTATGCACATGCATTTCTATGGGTGTGTCTGCGTGTGGGGGGGTCTGTGTGTGTGTGTGTGTGTGTGAGTGTGTGTTACTTAAGCTGTGGGAACATAAAACTGTTTTTGTAGTCACACTGTGGGGACTCACTGTCCTCAAGGGGACAAAACGCAAGTCCCCAAAACGTGAATCAGGAAATTTCACAGTGAAGATTTGTTTGTGTGTGTATATGTATGTGTGTGTGTGTGTGCGTGTGCATGAGTGTGTGTGAGTGAGCATGTTAGTGTGTGAGCACCATGAATCACACTAAACAGCTTATATAGTCACATTGTGGGGACCTTAAGGGGACAAAACTCATGTGCTCACAGGGTAAATCATGAAATCATAGAGAGAAGACTGGAGTTGGAGGTGTGTGTGTGTGTGTGTGTCTTTGTGGATGGATTGCTATGGATGGAACTGAGTGTGAGTGTGTGTGTGTGTGTGTGCGCGCGCGCGTTTGTGTTTGTTTGTTTGTGTGTCTGTCTTTGCATGTATGTTTATGTGCATTGTGGGGACATAAAACTGTTTATGAAGTCACATTATGGGGACTCACCATCCTTATGGGGACAAAACAAGTCCCCATAATATAAAACATGAAATTTTAAAGTGAGGACTCAGGTTCGGCATTTTATGTTTTTGTGTGTGCATGTGTGTGTTTATGTGTGTTACTGTTGTTTTTGGGTCATAATACATTGGACATATTGCAGGTCCTCATAACGTGAATCATTCAATTTCATGGTGAATACTTGAGCTGGATGTGTGTGTGCTCGATGTGTGCTCCTCTTGTTTTTAGCTCATAGATGTGTTTACACCCTCACATTGTGGGGACTGAGTTGTGTGTGCGTGTGTGTGTGCGTATGCGTGAGTGTGAGTGAGTGAGCATGTTCGTGTGTGAGCACCATGAATCACACTAAACTGCTTATGTAGTCACATTGTGGGGACCTTAAGGGGACAAAACTCATGTCCTCACAGGGTAAATCATGAAATCATAGAGAGAAGACTGGAGTTGGAAGTGTGTGTGTGTGTGTGTGTGTGCGTTTCTATGGGTCTGTGCGTCTTTGCTGATGGATTGCTATGGGTGCAACTTCATGTGTGTGTGTGTGGAACTGAATGTTTATATGTGTGTGTCTTTGTATGTATGTTTACGCGCGTTGTGGGGACATAAAACTGTTTACGAAGTCACATTATGGGGACTTCCTTGTGGGGACATATTGCAGGTCCTCATAACGTGAATCATTCAATTTCATGGTGAATACTTGAGCTGGATGTGTGTGTGTGTGTGTGTGTGTGTGTGTGTGTGTGTGTTCGATGTGTGCTACTCTTGTTTTTAGCTCATAGATATGCTTACACCCTCACATTGTGGGGACTGAGTTATGTGTGTGTGTGTGTGTGTGTGTGTGTGTGAGCACCATGAATCACACTAACTGCTTATATAGTCATTTGTGGGGACCTTAAGGGGACAAAACTCATGTCCTCACAGGGTAAATCATGAAATCATAGAGAGAAGACTGGAGTTGGAAGTGTGTGTGTGTGTGTGTGTGTGCGTTTCTATGGGTCTGTGCGTCTTTGCTGATGGATTGCTATGGGTGCAACTTCATGTGTGTGTGTGTGTGGAACTGAATGTTTATATGTGTGTGTCTTTGTATGTATGTTTACGCGCGTTGTGGGGACATAAAACTGTTTACGAAGTCACATTATGGGGACTTCCTTGTGGGGACATATTGCAGGTCCTCATAACGTGAATCATTCAATTTCATGGTGAATACTTGAGCTGGATGTGTGTGTGTGTGTGTGTGTGTTCGATGTGTGCTACTCTTGTTTTTAGCTCATAGATATGCTTACACCCTCACATTGTGGGGACTGAGTTATGTGTGTGTGTGTGTGTGTGTGTGTGTGAGCATGTTAGTGTGTGAGCACCATGAATCACACTAACTGCTTATATAGTCATTTGTGGGGACCTTAAGGGGACAAAACTCATGTCCTCACAGGGTAAATCATTAAATCATAGAGTGAAGACTGGAGTTGGAAGTGTGTGTGTGTGTGTGTGTGTGTGTCTATGGGTCTGTGCGTCTTTGCTGATGGATTGCTATGGGTGCAACTCCATGTGTGTGTGTGTGTGTGTGGAACTGAATGTTTGTATGTGTGTGTCTTTGTATGTATGTTTACGTGCGTTGTGGGGACATAAAACTGTTTATGAAGTCACATTATGGGGACTTCCTTGTGGGGACATATTGCAGGTCCTCATAACGTGAATCATTCAATTTTATGGTGAATACTTGAGCTCATGTCCTCACAGGGTAAATCATTAAATCATAGAGTGAAGACTGGCGTTGGAAGTGTGTGTGTGTGTGTGTGTGTGTGTGTGTGTCTTTGTGGATGGATTGCTGTGGATGGAACTGAATATGTGTGTGTGTGTCTGCATGTCTGTCTTTGTCTGTATTTGTATGCACATTGTGGGTCTGTGTGTCTTTGCTGATGGATTGCTGTGGGTGCAACTTCATGTGTGTGTGGAACTGAATGTTTGTATGTGTGTGTCTGTGTTTTTGTATGTATGTTTACACGCGTTGTGGGGACATAAAACTGTTTATGAAGTCACATTATGGGGACTCACCATCCTTATGGGGACAAAACAAGTCCCCATAATACAAAACATGAAATTTTAAAGTGAGGAGTCAGGTTCGGCATTTTATGTTTTTGTGTGTGCATGTGTGTGTTTATGTGTGTCTACGTGTGCTACTCTTGTTTTTAGCTCATAGATGTGTTTACACCCTCACATTGTGGGGACTTATGTGTATGTGTGCATGAGTGTGTGTGAGTGAGCATGTTAGTGTGTGTGCATCATCATCATCCTTGTGGGGACATATTGCAGGTCCTCATAACGTGAATCATTCAATTTTATGGTGAATACTTGAGCTGGATGTGTGTGTGTGTGTGTGTTCGATGTGTGCTACTCTTGTTTTTAGCTCATATATATGCTTACACCCTCACATTGTGGGGACTGAGTTATGTGTGTGTGTGTGTGTGTGTGTGTGTGAGCATGTTAGTGTGTGAGCACCATGAATCACACTAACTGCTTATATAGTGAGGGTGTTAACACCCTCACATTTGCGGGGGGGGGGGTGAAAATTTACAGTGAAGATTTGAGTTAGATGTATTTGTGTGTGTGTGTGTGTGTGTCTGTCTGTCTGTCTTTGTATGTATGTTTACGTGCATTGTGGGGACATAAAACTGTGAAGTCACATTATGGGGACTCATCATCCTTATGGGGACAAAACAACTCCCCATAAAACATGAAATTTTAATGTGAAGACTCAGGCTCAGCATTTTGTGTTTGTGTGCATGTGTGTGTGTGTCTGCATGTGTTACTCTTGTTTTTGGGAATGCGTTTTTACCCTCACGTTGGACTCCTTATTTTTATTTAATTCACTTTACTGATCCCAAACTGGGAAATTATTCTCTGTAAACTCTCCATCACTGTATCTCTCCATCATTCTCCATCACTGTAAACACACACATGCAACATGCAGTGAACACACAGGAGCAGTGGGCTGCCGCTTTGGGCAGCCCGGGAGCATATGGGGGGGTTAACTGCCTTGTTCAATTTCTCTGCCATATTTGTCTATGTGCGTGTGTTTGTGAGTATGTCTGTGTTTGTGTATTACCCATGCTGTGGGGACATAAAACTGTACTCAAGGGGACAAAACACAAGTCCCCCAAAACGTGAATCATGAAAATTTACAGCAAAGATTTGAGTGGTGTGTGTGCGTGTGTGTCGTTGTGTGTTGCTCTTGTTTTTGGCTCATAGATGTGTATACACCCTCACATTGTGGGGACTGAGTTGTGTGTGTGTGTGTGTGCATGTGCATGAGTGTGTGCATGTTCGTGTGTGTGAGTTTGTGGTCTGCGTGTCTTTGTGTGTGGGTGAGTGAGCACATTATTGCTTCTGGGTGTGTGTGTGTGTGTGTGTGTGTGTGTGTGCATGCGTGTGTGTGGTTGTTGTGGGGTCAACACCTGTGTATGTAGTCGTATTGCGGGGACCTTTAGGGGACAAAACACATGTCCCCAGAGGGTAAATCATGAAATTTTACAGTGAAGATTTGAGTTGGAAGTGTGTGTGTCTATCTGTGGATCTGCGTATCTATTGCTATGGGTCGAACTGTATGTGTGTGTGTTTGTTTACGCACATTGTGGGGGACATAAAACTGATTATGAAGTCACATTATGGGAACTCATCATCCTTATGGGGACAAAACAAGTCCCCATAAAATAAAAATTGTTTTGTGTGTGTGTGTGTCTACGTGTGTTACTTTTGTTTTTGGGTCATAAATGCGCTTTCACGCTCACATTGTGGGGACTCAACTTCCTTGTGGGGACATAATGCAAAGTCCAGTGTTTTATTGGTCTTTGGGGGGGTCAGTGGTTTGTGATATGAAGTGGAGACCGCGTTGTGTAGGAGCTCACATGCTGCTGCCGTGTCGCCCGAGGGGGGGATGTACACAGTTATCACGATGACATGCGGCAGGTAATACGCTGCTCCTTTACACTGGTGCTGAATCGCTATGCCTCCACCCTTCATCTTACCGCACTCCGTCGCTCGCCTGTCTGCTCTCAGCAGATGAAAATTGTCCAAAGCGACATGCATGTCCGGCATGAGTTCGTTCAGCCACGTCTCCATGAAGCACATGACGCTACACTCCCAGATTTTGTGTTCTAAAGTGTGTGTTGGAGCTGTGATATTTCAATGTATGGATGTAATAGGCTCTGAGTTTTACTCAAGGACTAGAGACACAGATGGGGCCTTTATTCTGTCAGGATGAATATGATGTGCTATGCTGTGTCATACACAGTGTCAAAGTAGTCTTGTTTATATTGCTGTTATCTCTTTATTTGTATCTTTGGTCTCACATGTCCACATCTGCTCTGGTGACCTCCAAACAGATGCACATGAGTACATTTTAAAAAGGCACCAGGCAATTAGAAAAATCAGGATTCCAATTTCCATGACATACAAACATTTTCAGCCTTCATGGGTAATTTAAATCTTGCTGTAGTTAACATTTATTCAACAAAATTAGCTAATTTGAACACATCAGAATCTACACACCAGAATATTTGAGGGTTTTTCAGTGCCTGTTACTGTTAATGGTTCTCTTGGTAAGAGAACCATTTCATAGATGAATAGATGTCTGTGGCGTTTTAATATTTGTATGCATAAGTAGTGCATAGGGTTAAAAAACCAGTAGTATCTTAAAATGTGCCACCACAAAAGAAGTGATTTTGCCAACAAAACATATTTTGTATTTTTTGTTTGTTTGTTTTGTGTTACACCACAAAAGCAAAAGAATCATAGAGCAGGGCACCTATTCTGTACATTCAACTGAACACCAGTGGAGCGTATCAAGCTCAAAACCTGCAGCACAAAATCTAAAACCATAATGTCTACATCACAGGATGGGCTGTGTTTACTGAGCTATGTTCAGACTGTTAGAATGATAGTGGCCTGCAGTCACCTGTCAAAACCATGTGGCCATTCATTAATCATCTCATCATACATTACTAAAATACATAAGCACAGAGCGAGGCAGTGTTAAACCAAGTCTCACGTCCCTGTTTCGGCTCTAATGCAGAAAACTTCTTCGCACACACAGTGAATACGAACCAGAGAAAATTTTAACGAACAGTTAAAACCTTCCTCTGAACCACCTGTAGCACTGACATTTCTCTTTGCTGCTTCGGCTCTCACACAGAGAGAACATAAGATGTGGGACGGTGAATCAGCTTTGTGGCTCCCTCTAGTGGTGTAAAGTGACACTGGCGCACTGAAAGTAGTGGCTAATGGACGATTGCAACATCCAACTGAGTGACTTCAAGGAAAAAAGTTAATACAGTCTAAAAAGTGCAATACACTTAAAACAAAATTAATAAATCTGTAATAAAATGTGCAAGAAGAAGAAGAAGCATCAGTAGCAATTTGGAAAACATATAAGTTGCACTGTACGTTGCATTTTTTCATATATCTGGACTTCATTGCAGTCAAGTTGCTGTGCTGCAACAACAAATATGCAAAGTTCAACTATCAAAAAGGGAGCACCTAAAAATGAAATGTAGACAGTTTGAACAGTCAGATTAGGAGTTCCCTCCACCATGAGTCTGGAGACAGACAGGAGGGGGCTGTGGGAGCATCAGGATCGCCGATGGTGGAACCTTTGTACACCATCAGCGGGTCCTGAATACAACCACCTCAGGAACACAGGCTATTTTAAAGCAGCGAACACTGCAGCCTCAAATGCAAAATGCTTCTTGGTGGCTTTGAATGTACAGACTAGCAGTCCATCAAGCAGTTGCTGACAAATTTCAGTCTGGAACAAAGGGATGGACAGGCCTACATTACCATCCACTGAGCTACATTGATGGCATGGGTTGAGGAGTTCTATTGCTTGGTCCATGAGGGAAAAAAGGTGAGGTGATTTAATGCTGATGTAACATTCATTCATTGAAGCCTAAAGCTGATCTGTGCATGCTGCGGTGTTCGGTTGAACACCGAACATGGTGGTTTTGGAATCACGTTATGTTCAATTAAATTTGAACATTTGCCTAAAAAGATGCAAGAGATAAGTTCACTCCACAGTAGCTTCCTGCGTCTTCTTCTTTGAGTCTTCCTGACATGTAAGTGCTTGATCCATCTGTGAGATTTGAGGTTCATCTATGACTTGTTGCTTTCTGAAAGTGTTCGTGGCTGATCCACATGATCTTCTTTGTCTTGCTTACATTGTTGTTTTTCTCTTCTCTTGACATTTCTTTGAGCTTCATCAGTGTCAGGCATGCTGTCAGTCTTCCTCGATGCTGTTTCTTCATGTATTTTGGCGCTTTTGGAATCAGGTACTTTCCCATTATTTACAGATTTCATTTCTATCTGCCTCCCTGTCCTTTATAGATAGATATACTTTATTTATCCCAAGCTGGGAAATTGCAGAAGCTGGGAAATTGCAGTCTGAAACAATTGACTTTATTAGCTCTGGCTGTCACGGATCAGGTTCAGAGGCCCAAACGTGGACAAAGACACAGCAGACAGAAGCGTACAAATGAAAAATTTTATTTCCAATCACAAATGCTAACACAGGGAGTCATGGTCAAAACTACAAAACAAGGCAACTAGGCAAACAACTACCAGAAAACAAAACTAGAACGGAGAACTAAGCAGATTAACAAGGCTAATAAACTAAAGATCCTATAAAGGCTGAACTGAAACAATCAACAAGAGATCAGGGCTTACTGACTGACAGGAATGGGAAATGAAAGGGAGTACGCCCAGGGCAGGGTGGCGTGGCAGTGTGGCTGCTGCTGGCTTGTAATGGAGGTGAGTGAGGGGAATTTCCAGGCAGGTCAATCAGAGGCAGATGAGTGTGGCAGGAGGGATCTTCAGGTGGCAGAGAGGGTCGGAACTAAGCAGAGAGAAAACAGGGTTACAAAACAGAATTTTCAGAACTCGAGTCAAAATTACCAACGGGGCCAGGGTGCACTGACTGGCGTTGAGCAGTGGTCTGCTGGAGTCTTTTATACGGGTTGGAGAATGATTCAATTGAGGTGACCACTCCCCGCCGCGTCTGGAAACAATCCGGTGATTAAGAACAGGCTGCACCTGCCCTCCACCAGCGTGGCAGTCATGCGCACACTGCCAGGGAAAGGAGGGAGGGAGAGGTACTGCCACTAGATGGTGCCAGAGGTGGAGAGCATTACACTGGCTTTATCACGAGCTGATCTTCTCTCTAGACTGGTGAGCTTCGTGTTCACCTTGAGATTTGACCTTCTCCTCTCTCCTATTGTCCACATTATTCTCTTTTGCTCTTGCGGAACACTGCCTCCATCTCCTTCCATCATGATCTGGAATCCTCGTTTTTTTTCAGCTTTTTGTTCCTCCTCCTCCTTTCTGTCCGGATCGGGAAGCAGGAGAAATGGTGATGTTTTGTAAGACATGAAACCGAAGAAACGAACCGAATGAAACAGATTTGAAAAACATTAGCTGGTATATTACAGAATATCAACAAATTCCAAAATAACTTCCAGCAAATTCATTAATGCTATGATAATGTACAATGTTATAATTCCACAAATTAACTGATGGCATTAAAAAAAAACCTCCTGATCAATACATCATCATCAGGGGGCTGCAGCAGAACTGATCCTTTAGAAGTGGAATCAATTTGTGACTTACTGATTTTGTTTTGTCTCCATTTGCACCCGAGAGCTGCAAGAATAAACAAGATTCCAACAACCAAACTAATGATGGTAGAAGTAGATGATCTAGAACTAGAACAAGAACTAGACAGGCCTGCAGAGAAATCACCTGAAATGGTAAAACACAGAGCAGAAATGTATTTAAATAGATACAGTCACAGCTGTCTAAAGTCAATAAAGAGACTATATGATCAATGTAATAGTACTTCTACCTGGAACATGGACGTGTGTCTGGCTCTGGTTGATGTTCTGCTGGTGGACTCTACGGGGTGACTTCTCCACAGTCATTCCCCACAGGACTGCCTCTGTAGGTCCAGCAGGGAGGAGGCTTCCCTCAGAGTCCAGCCAGAACACCTCAGGCTCTGGAAACCAGCTGTTATACTAAAACTGTGAAACCACCTGATGATAGGAGAGGAGGAACTTTGAGTATTTAATCAAAATACGTTGTTAGCTCAGTCAGAGCCTGACTTACCAAAGCAAATGAAGAAATTATAACTCACTAGAACTCAACGCCTCAACAGGATCAAGCAGTTTTTACCCAGACTGGTCTCCTTACAGCTGCTGTTTGTGTGAAGAGGCCATGAACACGCTTGAACCCATAACTGAAATCCACCTCCAAAATCAAAAGTGTCCAAAGCCGGACAGAATGAGGATGATGATTTTCTAGCCAGACTGAGAAACCCTGATGCAGTGATGTCATGTCTCCTGTGAGTGAAATCTTTGGATTTTTTGGACAAAAACTTTTCTTTGATTAATAATCGGTGATGTTAAGATTGACCTGAATCGAGGATTATCTAGGACTGGTTGGTTTGCTTTTAAATGGAGGTTGAACTGCTGCATGTTTGAAACAGGATCAGGCTGGATGGTGCAAGTAACTAAGTACATTTACCTAAATACTGTACTTAGTGCAGGTTTGAGGTATTTATATTATTCTGCTTCATACTACTACTCCACAACATTTCAGTGGGAAATATTGTATTGTTTACTCCACTTCATTATCTGACAGCTACTTACTTGACATAAAACACGTTCAGTTTCTAAAATATAAGAAATTGTTAAAGGTCAAACTAGTTTTCAACCATTTTGACTTTCAGAGTCTCTCAGTTGAGACATTTAGTGTTTGACAGAAAATGAAAATTGGAGAAAAGTTTAGAAGATGAAAACAGATTTGTGTACGAGAACTTTGTTTTTGCTTCACTTGTCTCCCGTAAATCAGCTCATGACCCCTCTGATGACTCCTTGAAGGGCCCAACCTCAGGGAACAATGAGATTTTATCACTTTAGTTGTCACCATATGTCACATGACATCCTTTTTACAAGAGCTGTGCAAAGTGCATGAGGTTGCCACATCTATTTAAGACATGCCTTATGTCTATGTGATGTTCAAGACTGCTTTAGAAACTGGGAAATTACACTTCCAAAGTAAACTCTGTCACAAAAGTAAGCAACTGTAGAAACCTAAAGAGGTTACAGCCATCGACAGCGAAAGATGAAGAATGTAAACACTAAAACAACCTCAGTTTTTCTGTTGAGCTATCACACAGTGTGGCAGTGCATTGAGGTGGGTGTGAATATTCCCAGTGGTGTTGAACACCTCATCAGTCCCTTGTCCGAATGGAAAATTTGTGAATGAAGTTCAGTGTGACTCCTGTTTGCAGGAAACGTGAATTTCTTCGCAGCAGAAAGAAAAATCCAACTTGTGTGTTTTGGTGATGTATTATGGTCTGTTCCTGGTCTCTGCCCTGCTGTCCTATTTCCCAGGTACGTGAAAAAGTTTTTTTCATCGTCCTTTTGGAAGCATTCCTTCGCAGGGTTTATCCGGAACGGGCTGCAGATGAGCTACAGGCGAATGTGTGTGGAATAAAAGGTGTAGACGTAGACTGAAAGGAGTTTTCTGTTTAAAAATAAGACATAATTCAGGAAGCTGGTGAAGTGGTTGTGCTGCTGCTCTACATTCATACACTTTGATAATGAAGAAGCTTTTTACTGCTGATATCAGACTCATTCAGATGTGATCCAGCTGATAAAAAAAAGCTGCATGTGTTTCTGAAGTGCACTGCTTTGCATTGACAGTGGTGGAGTGTAACAAAGTCCTCAAAAAGTGCCCTGAAGTACAATTATGAGGTATGAGGTATTGTACTTTTGTTGTATTGTACTTGTACACGCATGATAAGTTCATGAAATACAAATCCGTAGTTGTCAACCTTCTTTACTTGTGACCCTTTTTGCAAAACGGGTCGAGTCGAATGCGAGTTACTCGCAGTTTCACCAATGAGACGTTTCCTCCCTCAGCTTCTCATGTGCTTTGATTTAAATGTGAAATAAACTGTTCTAGATCCAAAAAGGCAGAATAACCCAATATTTCACCAAAAGATTAGAGTAACTATCCTCTCCCGTTAAACATCTGATGACCCTCAGACTTATCTGGTCACCCTTTGGAGGGGCCTGACCCCTAGCTTGGGCACCACTGGACTCGCTAACTGTATATACAGTAGTTGAAAGTAGCTCCACCTGCAGCAGCCCCAACAGTAAAATGCTGCTCTAACATTGATGCTTTAGGATTAATAATGCATCTTATTATATCAGCTGATTGACTGTAGAATGAGTACTTTCAATTTTGATACTTTAGGGATATTTTGCTAATAATGCTTGTGTATTTGTACTGCAGTGACATTTTGAATTCAGGACTTTTACTTGTAATGGAGTACTCTTACACTGTCGTATGGCTACTTTAGCTTCAGTAGAGGTCTGACTGCTTCCTCCACCACAGTAAATTGCTCACTGAAGCTGTGTGTTTCTCTTACAAATGAGGCCTTCAGTTGATTTCAGTGAGATGACTCAATGCCAGTCAGCAGCTAATGATTTTATAGGATGGTGCAAGTTCATAAACTCACCGTCTGACGTCTAGTGCAGCAAACACTAGTAATACCGCAGCTACTACTAGTTCTACTATTACTAGTGCTTTTTTTTTTTAGAGCAGCTGTTGTCTCCAGGAGTATGGACACTGCTGTTCATTCCTGCCATACTGACCCAAGAAATGGCTCAGTCTTGACGAGTGCTTCCTTTAATTCTTTCCACAGTAGAGAGTTGTAGGCTTTGCCCACAGGTGTGCAGGATCATGGGTGGATGAATGATTTCATACAAGCATTTAAACACACTTTCACACTGCTGTCAGTCCAGTTCAGAGTAAGAAGTGTACAAGATTGAAGCTTGTGATTCGATCCCAGGAAGCGTTCGAGGAAGAGTTTTAGGAAGAAAATTAACATTTATAGCGTGAGATACATTCCAAGTGTGTGTGTGCACTTGTTAAATGAATCGTTTTGTCTTTCTTGAGGTGTATTTCGGAGCATTTTTGTCTTAAGATCAAGTTGTGCCTAGATGCTGCACAGTCTTTGAGTGGTGACCAGTTCAACCAAACAGTCATTAAAATGAGCTGCAGTACCATCTTTGGCCACAGTACGTGAGTCAGTGCTGTTTCGACATTTGCACGCCAGGGAGATATTTAAATGTTTTTAAACTAAAACTTAACCGTGCAGGTGGGAAATGGTGTTCTTCAGTGTCGTTGCATCATTATTGTTCTGCGTTCATCAAGGTTGTAGTGTTGGGATTAATTTACAGAGTCGTTGATTCAGCTTTAGTGTTGTTTTGGCAGCTGTAGTTTGTGGTGCTGTTGTAATGTACTGCATTACATTGAGAGGTGTCCACCATTGTCCACCATTTATTTTAGTGAGAGTTGACTAAATGTTTTAAACAGCCCCTGTTATAACAACATACGCAGTGTGCAGCATCTGTTTCTACGTTATTTATCTGGATGTTTTGTGTTTCCAAGGAGAATCCTTGGTGCACAGTCCATCTGAGATGATCCTGGCCTTTGCTGGGGAGGATGTCATCCTTCCCTGCAGCTTTAACATCAGTGGCAGCGATGACTTTCCAACGGTGGAGTGGTCCAAGGAGGGCCTGCAGCCAAACGTCATCTTCTTGTACCGGGATGGCTGTGAGACTTACGAGATGAAGAATCCGTCCTTCCAGTACAGGACAAGCTTCATCACGAAAGAACTGAAAAACAGAAACATCTCATTAAGGATCTCGAACGTGCAGCTGTCAGATGCAGGGAAATACCAATGCATGAGGCTCTGGAAGAATGCCCCCCAGGACATCACCACGGTGGAGCTTGTTGTGGGTACGTCCAGTCAGGTTTGTTTGTTTATGGTGAAGGTTTTGCAGCTGCATCATAGTCATGTGAAAACTCCCTGTTTCAATCATGGAGTTTGGTCCACCCACAAGTGCTGCACAGGCCTGAAAATTTGGTCCTAGTCCGATCCATCCCAACGCATTCAGGCCTAAACCTGGCCATCATTTAAGCCTGACCCAGATCCAGCTGATTCACTAATGTCTGAGCTCAATCCAGCCAAATTCATGGCGCGAGCCAGGGCTACATACTGCAACTTTTCTAGCTTAAGTTCATTTGCAATGCCTGACTCTAAATTTGCCTTTAAAGTACTCATTGCATACATGCAAAACAGCACAAACCCAGACAATGATATGATAAAATTACAAAAAAACCTCAATGATAAACTAACCTCAGGCAGGAGCCCAAGCCAGTCGATTCACTCGGCCAATATTTCACTTTACTTGTTGTCTCTCCCTTTTGAGCTATTACATTACACAGACTGGTTGTTTTGAGGGTTTAGACATGGCTGAGCGAAGTGAGCCTGGGGCCAATATTAGTATGACTCAGTGGGAGAGTTTAGTTAAGAAAGATCTAATCACCAAGCTTAAGGTTCTGCTGCCACTAACACGGATGGAAGCAAAAGATTTGACTGCTCCTTATTAAACACTCAGTAGTTCAAATTAAGTGGCTTTCAGCCTCTGGCTCAGTTTTATGATGAATTTCGCAAATAATTTCAGTCATTTTTAAAGAAAAAATGCCAAACGTTCTTTGGTTGAATATTAGGATTTGCTGCCTTTATGTTTTAAATCATTATGGTTCAAAAGCTGTATGGATACAGGAGTGGAATCCAACGCTGACAATAAAATGTGTTACACATTTAGCTGTCAGCACTCCAAGCTGGTTGGGGGCGGTGCCGGACTTTCAGTGGTTAGTTATTAATTTACTGCCCTCCCACTCAAAAGCTCTTTGAAGTTCTCTGTTCACACTTTTCAGCAAATGTTTATCTTGTCAAACTGATGGTTTTATGTCTCAAGGAGCACAGATAAAATGGCTTATTCAAGCATTGTATTTGATAGATGTTCACATAGCTGTTAGATGGAAGAGTCAAAGGTCACACCGGATGTAATTCCTGTTTTTGCAGGTGCAGCTTCTGATCCAAAGCTCTCAGTGATTTCAGCTGAGAGTGCAGGAGTGAGTCTTCAGTGTGAGGCCAGCTGTTGGCTGCCGGAGCCAGAGATCACGTTCCTGGATGATCGAGGACACGACATCCCGGCCGGTGACCCAAAAAGACGTCAACATGCCAGTGGATGTTACACTGTGACACGTAGAGTGACTCTGCAGGATGCTACCAGCAGGTTCAAACTCAGTTTATTACTCAAATTTAAATAAAAATCCTACAGGATGCCTTTTTTGCTTCCATCTTTAAAACCAAGTTTTCATTTACGTTATGAAACATAACCCAGAAGGTTGTGTTTTCAGGTCCGTATGTTTGGCTTTTAGTTTAGCATCATATCTGCAAATCCTGTGCCGAAACATGGACTCAGACGCTGCAGTCCTAGAAAGAAAGGCCAGCAGTAAGGCTGCAGGTCCCCTTGTGCTTATACCTACTGAATTTGAGACATTAAATACATTAGTTCACATGTGCAGCTCATTTATGTGTCATGCAATAACTGCAGTACGCACTTTTTCTGGTAAGATTCATAAACTTTAAATGTTAATATGGTGTCATTTCATCACAGCGTCACCTGCAGAGTTCAGCAGCCACAGATCAACCAGACCAGGGACACGGAGATTCTCATACCAGGTGCACCAGAGCTTTAACAACTCACCTGTACCAGCTGGAGTCACAAACACCTGAAGTCACAGTTTGAGTTGACACAGCAGGGTTTTGCCATCACATCTGTAGTGTCTTGATGTCTTATATTTTCTGTTTTTATAAATGTTTTTTTTATAAAGAAATTATTTGGATGTCGTATTTTTTTCCAAACCTTTTGGAAGCTTTTCATCTCATTCCGGTATTTTCTGGGTTGTTGTTGCCTCAGATTTTTTTCAATTTACATTTAAGTTTTCAGATTTTGACATCTGGATTCTGCAGCTGTATACTGCAGCCTTCTCTTTGAAATGCATCAAACTTCACTAACTCTCTGTATATATTTTACTTATTTTACTTTTGCTTACATATTTTATGTATATAATTTACTTCACTGTCATTTCAGTTGACTGCATGAGATCCTGCCTTCTAACCACCGGCCTCACTGTTGGAGGGACAGCTTTACTTCTGTTAGCCTTGTCTGGATTGACCGTCTTATTGTGGAAGAGATTTAGAAAATTTGGTAAGCTCCTAAAATATACAAAGCAGCAAAAGTGCATAACCGGTCAAACACTGATCAACTGAGTGCTCGCTCTGTCTTGGAGAGTTTAACATCTTGTAGCAACATCAGAGTCCCACAAAGAGGCAGATCAGCTTCCCTCTGGGAGGGAGCAATCACACGGGAATGAAGTAAAAACGTGCAGCCTTACGTGGTAATTTTAGGACTGTCGCTTATGCAGATGATGAAATCTCATGAATGTGCACATGAACATGCGCCTTCTTTTGAACAGGTGGCTGAAACAAGTGATTTACAACAAGTTTGTGCAGTTAAGTGAGTTTGGTGAATCTGACACATCTCAACACTTGCAAAAGAAAAGCTGACAGAGGAGAGTAAGAGAGAAGAATGGGAGAATATTCTTGCACGAGGCGGTTTGAAAGACAAACATCACATGTGGCGGAGGCCACAGACGAGGAAGCTGTGTCAAAACTGAACCACACTGTCTTTGGATGTGATAAACAGGATAAATCAGTTTTATAACTTTAGGAATTAATGTTTAAAATCGCTGAACATAATTTGAGGTGTACAGAAATGTCTTTTAAGACTTTTAATGTGAAGCAAGAGTGAATCAACCTCTGATGGTCAGGCTCTGTTCTTTACTTTGAAAGGATCGTGCTAGGCTATTGGACATTGTTGCCTCATTTTGGCATCATGCCCATCAGGTATGATAAGATTGTACTCACCAAGTTGATCGCTGAGATCTGGGAAAATGGGATTATCTCTCACTAAAAGCTAAATGTAACTGACGGTGCTTTTTATCAAACAGTGGGGGGTCAAAAATGGCTGTTATCGAAGCAGACGTCACATCAAAGCTTGAACGGTGCCTATGACGACCAGCCGTTTCTGCAGAGCATCAGGGTTGACGGGGCTGGCAGCGTGGGAAACAGCAGCATTGAGGCACTGACAAGAGAGGTGGCAGACCTCAAATCAAAGCTTCATGAGAAAGAAAAGATCATCTGGTGGCTCCAGAGCAACAACAACAACAACCCTCCAGAACCTGACAACTTACCCCAGTATCAGGGTCTGAAACCTGCCGCCTCACGACAAAACAGCAACCCGGCATCTGGCGGCCCAACCCGAAGAAACCTTCGTATCCACAGCAGCCCTGCCGTTTTGAACTTGGACAATACAGCGCTGTCCAGATCTCCTGAAGCCAACATGTCAAACAGAAAGCTCGGCAGTCATTTGACGAGAGAGTCTTCCGCTTGGCCTGGTCCAGATGTTCAGCGTCGACATTCCTCATTGCTTCCAACCAACAACCGCTTCTCGCTCCTGGCAGATTTAGCCGAGGAAACAGCTGTGGATGTCATGGGGACAGAGCACAAAGCTGGACGCAAAGCAGCAAAACCTAGCAAACAAAAATAAAACCAACAGCTCAAGCATGAAGTTCGAAATCAATAGGCACTTTAATTCGGTCAAAACAAGCAGGTACTTGCAACAGATTAAATAAATTATTTCATCCCTTTTTAAGATAAGCTAATGAGACTTGCTAGCATTTAAATTTTAAACATTTGTTTAATTTTAATTTGTGAATTTTAGAGGTGCTATTAGGCAAAGCCAAGCTAGCTGTTTCCCTCTGTTTCTAGTCTTTATGCTAAGCTAAGATAACCAGGTGCTGCTTCTTCCCTTTTTTACCCAAATGTCAAACTTTTCCTTAAAGCATAACAAGAGATTTACATACATTTTCCATCTTCTGCCTCTCAGTCATGCTAATTGCTGATCAATACTCTGATCTCGAGCTCATGATTCACCCACTTATGCTACTATTTACAAAGTGCATCAGTACAGGCTCTTTAACACACAGCAGGACTTTCAGGACAACCAATTTGCATGTCGTTCATATTAAAAAAACATATAAATGAGCAAAACAAAATGCATACCGGTGCTATCGGCCTGTTAAAGTGGGTGTAGCTGATGTCTCTTCTCAAAGAGCTCTTTAATCTGGTGGTCGTTCTGGACTCCTTTAGTGAACAAACTGGGGGAAACGTTTTCAGCCTGCAAGTTATGTAAAAGAGTCTAACCTGTACACAAAGGGACTTTATACAACAGATTGTTTTGCAATGTCTTTATGGAGAGAAAAAATGGCGCTGCAGGTTATCACCACAAGTCTTTGGAGGAAAGCAAAGGTAGATAAGTGGGTTCAAAGGTCTTTTCTGTTCCTGAAAAATGTTTGAGCCTCAGTTTTATTTATTTGTTGTTGTGCAACATGCAGCTGCAGCATTCTGCCCCCTTTCTGTACATTTCCACAGACGTTAACCACATGGCAGTTATTTAAACGTGGCTTTATCTTGCTATAAAGTGTTGATTCTTCATTTAATTCGAATTCTTCATTTCTGTATAAATAATGTAAATAGGAATGAACATTTTCCAGTGTTATTAATGCTGATCTTATTTATGTCCTCTCCACTCTGTCATGAAATAAAGCTCACTTAATTCAGACATACTAGTCTTAGATGGAAGTTTTAATCCAGCAGCAGTCAGTGTTTCAGCACCTCTTTAGTGAGGTCAAATTTAAAAAACTGTTTTCAGGATTTACTGTTGAGTTGAAACTTACCTCATGGGCCACAGCTGTGACATATCCTAGGTTTGTTTCAAACAGCACAACCAATTTGGATATACTAAAAAGGAAAATAAAAAGCTTGGGCTTGAGCTCACCTGCAGCCTCTCAGCTCCTCTGTCGGAGTGTTTTTGCATCTTTCAGCTCACTGTTTTGGTTTTACAGCCTGCAACTTACCTGTTTTTTTGTCCGTGTCAGCGCTGACACCCAACCGATAAACCCGCTACCTGCTCAGCACCAACAAACAAAGCTAGCACGCAGCAGGTGCCGTGCTTACCGCTTGCTGTGCTGCACCCACGTGGCCAAAAAGTCAGTGAACGTGGGATTACACCGATTAGATTAAAGGTGTTGTTTTGTGCAACTAAAAAAGCAAGCTTGAAAGTGTTTCACACATGCAGCCACCATGACGGTGAGTGTGTGTGTGTGTGGGGGGGGGGTCGCTCCAAGAGGAAGTGCAGAGACGAGACCGTCTGTCTGTCTGTCTCTCCTTTAGTTGTTGGTGAGACAGGATGCAGTTAACACCGTTCTGCCTCATGCTGTGTGAGTAACAACTCATTTTTTACTGCGTAGAAAATAACCTCTTTGTTAAACAGCCAAGCATCTTTCGACATGCTGCTGACAGATATTTTGATGTGTTTTCGAATTGAAAAGTCACTTGTTTCATTTGTTATTTTCCTGTTTTGGATTTATTACTTTTTTTTCTGCAGTATATTGATGCATTCTTGCCATCTTTTATTCTTCTTTGCTTCCTAAATTCTCTCTTCTTCTGTTGCTTTCATTCGCTCCATCTATCATCATGCCTCTCTCACTCGTTTCCATGCCTGAAAACTTCATATTTTCCATTCTACCTGCATTTCTTTTCTCTTTTTTACGTTTTTCTTTTTTGTGTGCGTCTTTCTATTGCTGTTTCTCTTCCTCACACTTCCTCTGACACGTTTCACACTTTCCTCCAATGTTCTGTCACACATTTCCTCTCCTCACACTTTGTCTGCTTTCCTTCTTGTTTTTGTTTATTCCTGTCATGTTTTACCGTCTTCACTTGTTGTTGTTGTTCCATCCCTTCATTTATTTCTTTTTACTTCCTTATTTTCATATGCCTATTGTCCATTCGTTTGTCGCCTGCTTCTTTCTGTTTGCTTCCATTTTTTCTTCTATTCATTCGTTCGTTCATCGGTTCGTCCAGCCTGTCTTCGGGTCAGCCCTGACAGGTCTCAGTTCTTCAGGTACGACTCCATCTCTCTGAGCTGCGAGCATCAGTTGAACTCCACCGGTTGGAAGGTGAAGAGGAAAACGACAGTGGGTGGGGTCAGATCCTGCTCCTCCGGCTGGGGCTCCGCATCCTCCCGCTCCACCTGCATCATCGGAAACACCTACCCGTCTGACAGCGGGGTGTACTGGTGTGAGTCTGAAGATGGAGAGAGGAGCAACAGCGTCAACATCACCATCACCGGTACTGCACACAGCACTGAAAACAAGTGGTGATGTTTCATGTTTTGCTGCCTTAAAATTAAAGCTGCATTGAATAGATCAGACTTCACCTGTATGACAGGTTTCTGAACCACACAGTAAGGTTCGGGCTACGCCAGAAATGAAACGAAAATGTGTTTCTTCCTATCCTAAAGATCGTACTGTGATCCTGGAGAGTCCGGTCCTCCCCGTGTCGGAGGGAGCTGCTGTGATTCTGCGCTGCAAAGCTGAGACGAACTCCCCCGACCACATGTTTAATTACTACAAAGACGGCCGTTCCATCAGCAGCAACTCCACAGGAGAGATGATCATTCACAGCGTGTTGAAATCTGATGAAGGACTCTACAAGTGCAGCATCACCGGAGGTGGAGAATCCATAGGCAGCTGGTTGGCTGTTGACGGTGAGATAAACAGTGTCCAGCTGCTCTGTAACTGTGGAAAAGTCTGACAAATGTATACAACATTTTTTAAAGAGTTAATTAGAAGAGCACTGATTTAGCATCGCACTCCAGACAGTTTTTTTTTTTTTTTTAAGATCAAAATCAAAGCAGCAAAGCCGTTTTTTTTTATTGCATGCTTTCTTCTTCCTGACAATACTTTTGAAGGTTTGGATGTGTTATGCTAGTAGCAGCTAATGTAGCCACGAGTCACTAGCCTCAACCATAGTGGCTAGTTAAATAAGATGAAGTTCATCAGCAGCAGCTGAAGGTCTTATTTCTGCTGACCTCCAACTTCTCTCCTGGCTCCGATGATTGTAGACAGGTACTCCAGGGTGTGTCAGTGCACTGTGACATCACTGCTGGGGGTGGTTACAGGTACAACAGTGCGCATGTGTGTTGCTACACAGCTCACCCACAAAAGTCACTGATTTCATTTGGTATTAAAAGTGCCCGTGGAGGTGCTGACCACTAGTAGCGCTATGGAGTTCTTTTTGTTTTGAAGATTTTGATGGTTTTACACCAGTCCACTGATTGACAGTTGCCAGGAAACAAAACGACATGCCAGCAAAAGCAAAGACAGTAGCTAAGTAAACATCCAGATCTAAGTGCATAAGAGTTTGTTCATCCTCACAGGTTCTCTTCCACCTTCATCTTCAGCTCCGTCAGCTTCCTCTTCAAATTCTGATCACAGACTGATGTGTCACCTGGTGGTGGGAACTCCGTACCTGCTGTCTACCATCTTACTGGGACTCATATACAAAGACAGGAAGAGAGGTAGGAACAACCAGCAAGTGTCCATGAAGACAGTCTTGCTTCTACTAGCTGTTAGGTCATGAAATCAAGCAATAACAAACAAAACAGTGTTGCTAGCAGCTACGTACATTTATTTCTGAGACACTGGTTTACTTTCAGGCCTTATATGGTGAGTGTTGGATAATCAAAACTCTTGGTTTAGGAAAGAAAGTCAGAAAAAAACAGCTAGGTGTCGTCTGCATAACTGATGAGTTTTTTTTACACACAGTATGGCCAGTAATCAGAATTAAGGATTTACTCAAACTAATGTGTGAACCTTGTGAATGTAAATGAACCTGCACACATGTAAACCGTAATCCTTTGAGGCTGATCGGTGACAGCTGCCTGTACATCCATAGTTACAGTATAAACAGGTGCTGCTAGCTGCTAATGCAGCATGACTTTTCCAGCCCATTCTCATCTAATAGGTCATCTGTGCAAGGAGGTTATTACCAGTCAAATGTACATTTATTGTTAGGTGGTGTATGACAGGAGCAAAATGGGTCAGGCGACGTTGTATCTCAAACACGGAGGGAAGTTGGGTGGATGGATGGGTCAAATAAACACACGACTTGCACCCAGGAGACTGCTGTTAGTGTGCCGTGTGAAACTGAAAATCAGTGTTGACTCATTTTAACTTACATAACTCTAATAATTCTTATTAACGTACTTATTTTAACCAAAACAACGATCTCTTCCTAAACCTAACTAAGCAGTTTTGGTACTGAAGAGAATTTCACGATGTTAACCACGTGATGACGAAGGTCTGATACGACAAACGTCTGCTACACTTGTCGCTGGTATTCTCCAACAGTGAGAACTTTTCATGATGCAGTAGTAAGTAAAATGAAAAAAAAAACGTACTGTTCTTCAAATGGCACGACAGAGTGATGCATCCTTCTTCACACCTTGTCATTGCATATGTTGAACCTACAAAAACGAAAGGCTCAAAGCGAAGCGCTATCGCGGTATTCAAACAAAGACAGCCACAAGGAAGAATCTTTCTTCTTTCATAGGGTTTGTGTTGGAGGTTAGCGCCATAGTATTGCAACACAATGTACAGGTGACCTTTTTCAATTGTTAATCAGATTCTCGAAACAGCACTGATTATTATTGACAATTATGTAGACATAAATCTATGATTTCTTCTGTCGCAGCAGCTCGGACGGTTACAGAGAGCAGAGGCAGCAACAGTGTCGTCATGGAAATAGTTGTGTAGTCCTGCAAACTGATGAAAGCGGCAAAGCAATTCTGCGTCATGTGACCCTCCACCGCAGGATGTCCTGGGGATCCAGTATACCACCAGCGTTCAGATGAATTCTCTGCAGAATTTAACCGATAGCATCAAAGGAGCTGCCAGAGCTTTGTGACTTCTCACTGAACATGTCATGACTACTGGATCCTGGCTGAAAAAAATCATGTTTGATATGTTACCTTTCAAATTCAAGCTAGACTTCTTTAAAAACTGATCTGAAACAAACATCAACCATTTGCGGCTTCAAGAAATCCAACCACGCATAAATTCGGATGTCAATAAAGAAATTTGAAGAAGTCCGTCTCATGTCTTTTGCTTCATAAACCTGTCCCTCGCCTTCCCTCTTTTCCCATTTTCCTTCTCCAAGTGACTTCCAGGGAGGAGAAGAGAAAGCAGGCAGCCTTCATCCCATCAGGGTGTTGTGACACATTGCGATAGAATTGCATAAGTCTTGCAGTAAACATGGTGAAAAGGAAATGTGCGTGTGTGTGTGTGTGTTAAGTGGTTTGGGCTTTGAATGCGTTCATCATGGAAACGTGTGTGAAGTGTGAAGTTTCTAATGTGCTGGGGGTTTTTTTTTTTCCATTTGACATTTTATCTTGGTCCAGAATTTACGCTAAACCCAAAATTTAATTTTTCACCTCGTTGATTTATTTCTTCTATCAACTGCCTTTTAGTTCTCTATTCTTTTCTTCTATAACATAAGTGTTACTTTTTACTTTTTTTCTACTTTTTAACTGAATTTCATTGTCAGTGATTTACTGAATCAGCCTCGTCTGCCTGTGTGGGTCGGCTGTGGTGAGACCATCAGTGCTGAAACTAGGCCAGCGTTATTTCTCAGAAGTGGAGACAAAGAGGGGACATTGTGACACTTTAAAACCCACAAACAGGCCAACAATTAGAAATACGTCCAATTTCAACTGAAAATTTCTTTAAAAGACAGTAAAGTAAGTCAGCATTAGTACTGGAATCAGGTATGAGGACGTGCTTTTGCAGATTATTTGTACTTTGCAGTGTGACTGAAAACTTTTGTAATTTGGTTGTCATGCTTGGTGGATTTTTTTTTTTGACCAGAATATAGATGCACTGTCTGACTACACATCTTCTCACATTTCAATGTGTGGAAACAAACACAGACTGACCACAAGACCTCCTCTGCAGAGCGTTAGAGGGGAAGCTCATCTCAGCAGCAGGACACACCTGGACGAGCTTTGCAGAGTCATCTGAAAACAATCAGCTGCTAACTGAAAGTTAAACAGAAAAGATGAGTTTAGATTTGAAGGCAGACCGTCTGATGTCAACAGGGAGGTTATTCAGAGGAAGGGCCGTGAATGGAAGGCCATGAAGAAGAAGATACCGATGGTTGGGACAAACTTGACCAGCAAATGTTTCTTGAACTCACACACACATGCATGGTAAGATCAGGACAAGACAGTTGGTGGCAGTAATGTGATATGAAATGTGGTCATGCACCAGCAAATAGCTTTGCAGAGGCTTTGAAGAAGGAAAGTTAGATCTCAAGGATGCAAACGATGCATATTTACGGGAAAACTACACAGAAAAGAACATTCGAAGATATGTTATTTATTTCAAACCAATGACCTGTTGATATAAGAATAGAAGAAGGTAGTAATACAAGGTCATCAAAGTACACTCCAGTAAATCCAGACACTGGATTTGAATGCTACAGATGTTCCTGCTTCACACGCTGTCGTCAGCTGGAACAGTCCGGTCCTCATTCATCCTCATGTGTTCCTCAGTCCAAGATGCTTTGTCTTTTTTTTTTGAGAAGATGAGGTGAGAGCAGTTTGAAATCTGAAAGCAAGCCTACTCATCATCAGTCGTACATCAGTCTTCTTCAAGGCCAAACCTGTTCTGTGCCCCACTCCCAAGTGCCCCCTGGGAGCGAAAACGCGTTCTAAAGTGCCCTCTTGGACTCCAAAACCTGTGCTAAAGTGCCCTCTTGGGAGCCAAAACGCGTGCTAAAGTGCCCTCTTAGACACCAAAACGCGCTCTAAAGTGCCCTCTTAGATGCCAAAACGCGCGCTAAAGTAACCTCCTCAGTGGCGAGGACACGCTATATGTGCCCTTTTTTTCCTTTCCGCCCCTGCCCTTCAAAAAGTCTGTGCACGCCACTGCTGCTGTTGGTATCTGTGAAGCTTTTTCCAAAACCTTTTCGTGTTGTGTTTATTGTTTTTAACTTCCTGTTTTTATTTGTAAGACAAGGCGACATTTCCTGCACTGCTGAGACAATATTCAACTGTATTCTGTAAAAAGCCTCATTTCCTCCCCCAGAAAACATCGTTTAAAGCTCACATTCTAAAAACAAATATTTATTGTGCAAGTCGACAAGACTGTCACATTTTCAAGGTCGTACTAAATGAAGGGAAATAATCTTTTGCTCAAATGTGGACACAACTGGCAGATCTGTGGAGTATGTGGGTGGATGTGAATGATGAGATGCAGGCTGGGTTTAAAGCAGTGAGATGGGGATACATTTAGGAATGTGGACACACTATTGGACACCATTCAAACCAGGAACTGCATCTCTAAACATGTAACACCTGCTGAAAACGATGTTTACACTGACCTCCACTGGTTAAACTTGGTGGTAAGTTCAGGCAACGCTGGATCACAGACAAACAGAGCACTGATTCTGCAGAACCCACCATATTTTTTTAAGGTTCAATATTTTTCAGATCCTTTATTTCAGATGTTGATGGTCACTTTGGCATTTTTCAACCACATAGTTTGGGGTCTAAATGACCAATAGGTACAAACAGATTTGGAAGTGGTCCCGTAGATCACCTCAGCCTGCAACAACCTTTTTGGGGGGCAACTGCACCCGTCAAAAAAACATCCACCACTGATTTTGATTTGATTTTGCCACTGAAAGACTCAGATTGTTATTCTGAGTGTCCGACAACATTGTGGAAAGGATCTCTGCACAGATTTTGTGAGACAAAGTCACAATCTGATTACATTTTAAGGTCAGGTAAAGGTAGTTTGACTTTAATAAGAAGCCAACATCAATTATTGGTCTGCGACAGGACACAGACTGTGATCTCCTACATCTCCACAAAAGAATTGTCCACAGTGAAGCTGATTTCTCTGGTTTCCATATTGTTTCAGGATGAATTCAGTCTTCTGATCTCAACTGTCTGAGTTACTGGTTGAGGTGAAAAAAAAGCAAAATAACATTTTAAGCAATAGAGGTCAGTGAAACAACTTTTCAACTCAAGCTGAGTGTCGCTTGAACAGCAAACTGAACAGGTTAAGCATCTGAAATGAAAAAGTTGAGTGGGATGTCTATGTTTCCATATCACCGCGGCAACAAAGGCAACGATGAGAACAATGGCAGCAACAGCAGCACCAATGATTAAACCTTTTTCTGAAATAATGCAGGAAAGATGTCAATATTAGTGCTTTACTGCAAACTTCCAATATTACATTGATCTGTTCATCCATTCGTTTTCTATAGCAGCTGTTCAGGGTTGCAAGTGGCTGCAGCCTGTCACTGCATGCTCTTGGCAAGAGATGTGAAACAAGAAAATAAACGCCAATTTTGGACTAGGCTGCACTGTCATGGTACGTTTTTTCACAGCACGTCAAGAAAAATGATGTTGGTGGCGGTTCCTGTTTCCTCCCTGCAATACTTCATCTGTCAGTGAGTTAGCGGAGCTACAGGGTCAAACACATTTCATTTCCTTCAGCTACACAACAAGGCCTCTCACTGGTAACACGACTTTAAGTGTGAAGCAGCAACAGGAAATAGATTAGACTGAAATGTCTTACTCTTTGGGTTCCTTGGCTCTTCTGAAGGGCTGGTAGGGAAATTGTCATGACCCGTGCCTTGCACGCCGGTTTTTGTTTAGTTTCTCTTGTTGATTCTTGCCATTGCCTCATTTAGTTACTTTTGTCTCAGTCATGCCATGTTTTGTATTAGTCTCTATCCTTGCCATGTCTTGTTTGTATTTTGTTAAGCTTCCCATTGTGTCTTGTCTTTGCCTGGTTTTGGTTACTTCCTGTTTTATTTTGAAGGTTCATGTCATGTGTCTTTGGGTTGCTTTACTTCCTGTGTTTTCCCTCCCGTGTGATTGTCAGATTGTTTCCACCTGTGTCTCATTAGTGTTCCTCCCTAGTGTATTTAAGTCCGTGTCTTCCCTTTGTCCTTGTCGGTTCGTTGTCTGAGAAACCTTAGTCAAAGTCATAGTCTGTGTTCTTGTTATTATTCTTGCCATAGTCCCATAGTGAGTGTTTGTTGCGTGGTTTCTTTGTCATGTCCGAGTCTGGTCTCACGTAAGTGTTTCTGTGCTGTGTTATCTTTGTTCACGTCCGTGTCGTGTTTCATGTGTATGTCTCCTTGGTTTGCTCTTGTCCTTTGTTTCAGTCCATGTAAGTGAGTTTACTTTGTTCATGTCCAGGTCTTGATTTATGTAGTGTTCCCCGCCCTCAGTATTGTCCTGTCGTGCGTGTTATTTGTTTGAACGTGCATAACTTAGTTTCTGTTTTCTTTTCATAGTTTTGTGGCTTGCCGATTTGTTTTCCTCGATAAAGAGAGATTTTGTGTTTGAGTACTTTTGTTGTTAGATTCTTGTTTCATTCTGTTTTTAAGAGTGAACGTTGAGTTGATAGTTTTTCTTACCTAGTTCTGTTTGTTGCATATCATAGCTTTTGTGTTTTCCTCCTTCGGGAGCGTTTTCTGTTCTTTATTTTATTTAGTTTATTCCTAGTCATGTCTATAGTCTTCCCACAGTTTATGTAATTGAGTTTCTTGTCTAGTCGTAGTTCCGCCAGGTTTTGTGTTAGTGTTTTTTCAGTTGCTCAGTGTTTCCCTGTTTAGCCCTTAGAATTTGTGTTAGTTCCCACAGTTGTGTCTTTAGTGTGATTAATAAATTTGTTAATTTAAATCTTGTGCATCCCTTGCTTTGTCTGTGTTCGTGTCCTTCCATGTCCTGATTGAGTTTTCCTTTTATTGTATTGTCCATAGTCTTGCCCTGCGTGTTAGTGAGTTCCTTGTGTTGCCCTAGTCTTGTCTCGTTGTGTTGCATGTTATTGTTAATCCATAGTCTACGTCCCCTTTGTTTGTCTGCACCTGGGTTCAACCCTTAGTTTCCCCTCATAGTTCCCCTCATAGATCCCCCCAAGTCCCCACCGTCCTGACAGAAATCTGGGAATCCTTTGTCTGATTGTGTGGAGAAGTGTTGCCATTAAATAAATCACCACTGTCACCACAGGCATTAATTACATCTGTTTTAGGAAACCAACACTGATAAGATAAGGGCTCAGTTTAGTTTAAGTTGAAAGTGACTCCAGATCAAAATCAAGCCACATGTAAGTGTTTCAAGACCATTTCTTTAAATTATCTGTGCTCAGTCAAACTGAACCAGCCCAGAGAGAATTAGCCGCCGCCGTCTTTATTAATGTATCAACTTAAAAAACGATCTTGTGCAGCCAAATATCTGTCATGTCAAGCTAAGTCATGGACAAGTTTTTCAAAATGCGTTCTACAATTGGAAATCGAAGCAGTAACTTTTATGAACATTACTTCATAAAAGCGTGTGAATTTTGTATCATGTTGTTGCAGGAGGTCTTTATTTCTGGTGAGGTGACAGAAGCAGTTTGCCAATCGTCGAGTTCTACAGAAAAAAATTTGGACCAGGAGCCAATGGGATCACACATTTGCCATATTCTTACAAAGCTGAAAGGGTTACATCATTCCTTTAAATCGACATTAAACTATCCGTTAATGCTTATCTAGCCAGGCTGCTAAAGCACTCAGTGAGCTGGTGGTTCCTCTCAGGCTCTCTGGCTGAAGAACATGGGGCCATCTGTGCACGATTGGAAGTGTCTTCTTCCTTTTGATCATGATTTGAATCATTTTAAACTCAAACTGAAACAGTGATCTGTCAGGAATGATCTATTGCTTGTCAGTGAGTTTGAGATTGCTTTTATTGTATTGTTTCACTTCAGACTTCACATGTAACTAGAGAAGGACTTGCTGAGTTCAGGACTCCTGTGGAACAGTTTTAGAGACTCCAAAAATGAAGGATTGTTCTGTTTTACTATTTTGGAGCTGATTTTTCCTTTTCACAACTTCAAAGTGTATGTGGGCATTCTCAAAATGAAATCTTTTCAATATTCAGCAGAACTATCATGACTTTTCTATCATATCAAGCCTTTTACGGTGGCGTATTCACAAGACTTATTTAGAGCATGCTGTGTAACATGTGTTCATTTGGTAAGTAAAATTTTCTTTAAAATGCCTGAACATGAACTGTGCAGACTCTTGTGGTTCAGCCTTCCTTCCATCTCGGCCTCCCGTCGCTCCTTTAAGCTGAATCTTTGTTTGTCCCGCCCTCTTGATGTCTCACAGGTATCACCTGTGGTGTACACGGAGTTAACAGACCAGCACGGCATGGGAGGAGCCTCCACTCCTGCTGACACTGAGACACAGCTGTGAAAGCGAAACCAGTTCGGTTTCATAGAAAACGAAACTAAACTGGATTTCACCAACAGTAAGAAATGCTGCAAACAGAAAGTAACTCGATCCCGAACGCGTCGAGGTGAGTTTGTCCAACTTACAGTCAACAGTTTAACGACTACATACAGAATCAGTATGATGACTGAGGAAGTTTATTATGAGGAATAATAAATGTGGTTTTGTTAGATGGATGCAATATTCCACCTCCTGGAGCAGCACCGGCTGCAGTCTTACTACAGCAGTTTTCTGGAGCTGGGAGTGAAAGACGACAGAGATTTCCTCGATGGGGTCACAGATGAAGACCTGAGCAACATGGGTAAGCTGACTGGGTGTAAAGGAGAAAGCATTCTGTGTTTCTGATGGCACTGAATGTGAAAATACTGTTATTTTTATTGTAAGCATGGAGAGGCCTCTGTTCGTGCTGCATGTACAGAAGAGTTATTACCTCCATTAACCAGCAAAGATTCCCACATGGGAACATGAGCTGGTCTCTCACGTGAGCTGTGGAAGCCAAAATAACAGAAAGGCGGGTTAGAAGAAGGAGAAACAGGCAGGTGTTGATGTTTAAAATAAGACCGAGCATGGAGTTCCACGTGTTCTGAAGAAAGAAGAGCAGCTCTTAACATTGTCGGTGATGAACAGCGTCCATATTTCCTGACAGGACTCAGCCAGGTGGAGAGGAACCGTTTCTCAGCCATGAGAAACACGATTCGCAGACTGAGAGCTCCGTCGCAGCCTGTAAAGAAGTCACTGCAGGCGTTCTGTCTGCAGTACCGGAGCCCCAAATGTCCTGCACCAACATGTGTCAGCGGTAAGAGATTCACACCGTTTACAGCTGCTTTCATTGTGCTCTTCACGAAGCTCTGTGCAGAGTTTTTGGAAAATGTTGTTTGGACTCCTGTTGAAGTAGAAGTGCTTCATGTAGGCAGTGATTTCTGAGAAAAGACATTGAGAAAAACTGAGGTCAGAGCGCCCTCTGCTGACACAAACAGAGACACACATACACAGCTGTGTCTCAGGGTCAGCATTAGCGGAGGCACCTCCCATGCCGTGCTGGTCTGTTAACTCCGTGTACACCACAGTGATACCTGTGAGACATCATGAGGGCAGGACAAACAAAGATTCAGCTTAAAGGAGCGAAGGGAGGCCGAGATGGAAGGAAGGCTGAACCACAAAAGTGTGCACAGTTCATGTTCAGGCATTTTAAAGAAAATCTAATTAAAATGAATAATAAAAACTGAACGCAGCACAGTTTTGGTTTCTCTGTCATCGAGGCTTGAGTGTGCATCTTGTTTGCATTTTGCATGTGCAGATATGGATCCTGCCCAGAACACCGTTGAAGACCTGATGTTGAGGATCTGTCACACTGAAGGTGTTGATCCATCCACAGGCGTCTGTCTCTACACGGTGGACGGCATGCCTTTGACTGATGATCCGTTCTTCAACACATGTGAGTTCACTCAGCGCTGGAGTCTGAACGTTTGTCACGGCCTCATGCAATAATATGTATTTCAGTTTTAAGTGTTTTTGTTTTGGTACATGTTCTGCATAAAATGAACTGTTGTGTCAAGCTGCAGATCAGTGAAGACACACAATGAACAATCCTGACATATGTTTCTCTGTAGATGTTAAGCTGCTGCGTGACTTCTGTAGAAGCTCAGGAACCTTTTTCTCCTCGGTGCTGCACAGCGTCTGAAGTGGTTATTCTGATTTCGTTCGCCTGCAGGGTCTTTAAAAGACAGGCACATTGAAAACGGAGATGTCATCTATGTAATTTTTACACCAAAGGAGAACCTGGAAACAGCTCCTCAAACGTCACAACGAGACGTCTCTGAATCCTATGGAACTGACACAGTTCGATGCCACGTCATGCTCAAGGTGAGTTCACGTGCAGCTCGTAAAGCACGTAAAGTAAAAATGTTTTGTCTGAGCTGGAGGTGAAAGTTGACCGAAACACATTTGCCGAACAGTTTTCCTTGATACATTTTTCTTTTGTAAAAGATGCTGCCTCAAAATCCTCAACTGAAACACTGACATTGAGTGACTTTTTTGCCTCAGACGATTGAAGTGAAGACTGAAACAAAGGTGGCAGCTGCAGGTGGTTTCTCCCTTGGATGTAGTTTGAGAACCTGATACCAGACTCCAGGACACCTTCTGCTGTCCTGGTTGTCTGGGCCCGCCCTCCTCGTCACATAGACTTTACATTAGGATGCTAACTTGCTTTTCTGGCCATGGTTTAAAAATTCATACTGCGTAAAGTTGTAATTAACTTGTTCTCAGTTAGAGGCGAGCAGTTTTCTTTGTAGAACGGCGGTCTATGGGAGAAACCAGGATTTACTGCACTGTATCAGCTCAGTCTTCTCTCGCTGGCTCTGCTTTGAACCTCTGTTATTTAAGTCTTTAACTTCATTTACTTGATGCAGGGAGACTTCGAGGTGACGGTGGACGTGGAAAGTGACACGATATCGAGCCTGAAGAACAAGCTCTCAAGTGAAAGTGGGATCCCAGGACATGTTCTTCATTACAAGTAATCCAGAGTTCCTTGGCTGCCTGCACAGTGTCGCCTCACTGTTGGTGCTGGTTCTCATGTGTGTCTTCATGGTGTCTCCAGAGGTGACCATGGCAGTGGAAACACACTGGACAGCTGTGGGATCTCAGACGGGTCGACGGTCCGCTTCTCGCTGTCCTCGTTCTCTGAGGAGGTTCCAGACCACAACGTGTTCTTCACCGATGATGTTGTGCCCTCAGTGCAACAAACCCCCAAAGGAATCAGTGTCTTCTTGTCTTCACTTTACATCATTGTGAGTAGTTTTGTGGTGTATCGTTAGAAGCGTGAATCCATTTTTTTTACATGATTATTGATCACTTATTCATTTTGCTGTGTCCAATTATTGCGAACCTCTCAGCAGGGTCACTTGTGTGTCGGAGTTGTTCCGGATGAGCCTCTTTTCTCCTTCCTTTTGCTGTCTTTGCTTGAAAGATCAGAGTTCAGAGGTCATGTTCAGTGACTGGTGTTTAGCATGGATGCAAACTTGTTAGCGGTGGGAAGCTAACCCCTACGAGTAACAACCAAGACAAACCTTTGGATCATGAAGAAAAAATCTTTATTGAAGCTTCTCATTGTTTTAAAATGATATTTTCTGCTGTAGAAAAACAAGGCTCCTGGAGTTGCATATAAGAATCTGATTGGTTACATTCGCAAACTGACTGGATGTCACCCATTGGCCCAAAGTTTGCATCAGTTACTCCTGAGGAACGAGATGATATCCAGGAATCAGAAGGTATACTGTGATTTTACGTTTATTACCTTTTGCACTGACAGGTTCTTGAAGTGTCTTTTACACTGTGTTGTTTTTAGCTCTTTCACACTTTGTTTTATCAGGGTTCTCCTCTTCAGGTAACAGTATGGTGTTTCTCTCCTGCAGATTGCAGTGGTTGAAGGCTTGTACCTGCTCTTCAGACAGCTTTTACCACAGCTTGGGGCAAAACGAGGAGAAAAGATCATCGAGGACCTCGATGTCTTTGAGTATTCAACGTACTGCTGGGCGTATCTCATGTCAGAGGCAAAGGTATTTCCTCATTAGTTTCCGTTTTCCACCTTTTCTCTCTTTTTTGGAAGTACGCTGGTCACTGTTACAGCTAAATGAGCCGTGAAACTCTCGTCGAATGTTCATGAATATCACATGTGACAACCTTCAGCTGCGTCTCAAAGCAGAGTGATGGACTTCCAGTTGTGTGTTTCTGCCTCATGCTGCTTGTGTTATGTGGACAGAAAGAGACGTCAGAGCATGAGAACTACGCACCGTTTTCTCTGAGGTCTGAAGACGACGTCCGGTTCTGTGATCCAGTCACACTACCTGGAGTACCAGGTGTCCTCGAAAGAGCGCTTGTCCTTCAGAAAATCAAAGGTAAAAGTCACGTGTCTCATGGTCACGTGTTGTGGGATATTGAGGTTTGAGTTTTGGCCATTACAAACCACCACAGTTCACTGAATACAGCTCTGGTTCTTGTTGAAATATTTCTGCCTACTGAACCAAAGGAACGGTCATGTCTGCCAACCAAAAACAAAAAAATAGACTTCTACCTGACTGACGCCTCTTTCACGCATAGTTCCTGGTCAATTTCTGGGAGACACTTACAATCACAGGTTAAAAGGTGGGACGCCTGTTTGATCCCAGCTGAGAAAGTCACAGAGCAGCTACTGGTTATTAACACCAGGTGATGTATGAGGTGGTGGTGGTGATTGAAGGGCTCAAACACAGGACTTTAACCCAGAGACCAGGGATGGAGTCCCATGTGAAACCTCAAATAAACATGGACTTTTAGATGACTCATTATTTGCTTCAGGTGGCTTTGAAAGAAAAGCCTGGGGGCAGATATTTATTAGTGAATAATTAATTAGTGAGTCCTTTTATTGCTGAAATGTCTTTGTCCTTTGCTTGGATTTGATTGTCACATGTCATTGTATTATTGGTCTGGGGCGGGGGATTGTGTCGTTGTTGCCGTCATGTTTTGACTTTTGTCTTTGTTAAGATGGCGAGAGGATTCCAAACTGCACAGAAGAGGTTTTGCGAGAAACATCTCTCAGGAGAGCCGCCGACGTGGAGAAAATTTTACTCAGCGTTCATCCGTCAATTAAAACATATCACCTTTGGATTTCTCATGACAGCGTGACGGATCAGAAGTACGTATCATCCAATTTCATGTTTGAGAAAGTGAATAAGAAGACTCACGTGGTTGTCATACAGATTTCAGAAGTATACTGTTAATGTTAACTGCTAGCTGCCAATACTAACTGCTAAGATACTATCATACTACCACCACTTTAGCTATTGTTAGCTGCTACAATGCTAGCACAGGCCTAGATGCCACATGTAACTACCAATTGCCGCACTACCATCATCTACCCCTGCCTCTCACCAACTGCACCAATAAAAGGTGGGAATACAAACCCTCGTTCGGGTAGGGGGTAGAAAATAAAGAGGTAGAGTCAAAGATGAAAGTAGGGATTGGATACAGACCCTTGTTCGGGTAGGGGGTAGAAAATTTAGAGGGTGCTGAAGGTGGAGGCCTAATCTAGACTAGATTTAACAGCCTCTTCTAACATCTCCTTCAAGAAGCAAACAACAGGAAAACAACCAAAAAAGAACAAACAAGCCAACTCTGTATCTTACAACACAGTAAATATCGCTTGATGCAGTTCTCGCAGCGTCCGCAATAATCCAGTTACTCATCCACATTTTTCAATGACAGCTTTCGCATCGAAGCTGAGAAGAGTTTGGGAGACCTGGCAGAAGACATGAAAGGTTTCCCTCAACTCAACGTGACTCCGCCGCTGCTTCTCAAGACTTTAGGCCTCGATGACCCACACCTTGTTTTCCTGAGTGAAGGTACAGCACACATCCGAATGCCTGATCTCATGAATCTGATGATGATTTCGTGACAAGAGGACGGTACAGTCGGTGCAGGAGAACGTTGTAGGACATGTGCTGCAGTCCAGAGGCTGTTGGATGTAGCTGCACCGTATCTACCTACACTCTGCTGAAACAGCTGCCAGGACAAGCCTGTCCTCTGGGAGGAAGACGTGGACATGCAGAGATGGGATGGGACAAACATTTCTATTCACCCACTGTGTCAGATAAAGCAAATAATGTTGAGAAACGTGAGATTGCTCCTGCCCTTTATTTTTCCTCCATAGAGCCAAAATGAGATGGAATATTGACGAACGAATCCGTAAATGTCAAAATCAACAACATCAATGATAATCATCAATCGTCTGTAGGAGGGCCAGACAAAACTTTTGTATTTGACGATCAGGGAATGTGAACAGGTGGAGTTTTAACAATTCTCACTGAAGTTAAAACCTGCCAACGGTTCCTGCTGCAGTGAAAAAGGCCAGAGTTCCAGTTAACGATAGAGACACCTGGTTACCAAAGCCAGGAAGTGGCAGCTCAGGTCAGGTTGAGGGTCATGAAGGAAGGTCAGATTCCATACATACAGCCTTCCCCCTCTCTGAACTCTTCTTCTCCATCACATTAACTCTGCCAAGTTTCAGGTACTGTTGTTTTTATCCTCCCTCATGTGTAATCTGTGATCTGTCTGTTTTTAACAAATACCTTTGTGTTTTCCAGACAACCTCGGTGTCTATTTGACTAAAAGCAAGTTAACCCCTGCTGCGGCCAAGGTCTATAATTGTTTGGCTGGCAAATTCCAAACCGTGGATGTGAACATATTAGCAGCAAGGTGAGTCCTTCATTTTCTGCAGAGTTCTGAACCAGGCGAAGTTACAAAGTGAATACTGCACCTCAGTGAAAGGCTGTTGCTTACAGTACGGATATAGAGCTGCAGTATAACATGAACCATGTATCAAGATAACAGAGTTATTTATTTTATCTGAACTCTTTCAGTGTACGTTTTTGATTAAAGTCTTACCCTTTCCCTCAGGACTGGTGACCAAAGGGATGGCTATTCATTCGTCACAACCAGGACTCCAAAAGAGGCCATAATGGTGACGTTGATCCTCTACTTCAAATCTGTTAATGAGTAACAACAACCAAAAGAACTGTCTCAATGTACCACCTGTGTGTTAAAATCCATGCTAGTGAGCACTTCTTTCAGGAAGCCCATCAACCTGACAGGTGAGGCACATCAAGATGCTGATTGTGTGCCTTTGGCCTGTCACACTGAGTGTCGGAACTATTTTGGGCTGTTTACAACATTGCCAGTGTGTCGTGCTATAAAACAAACTTCCTGTGAAATGTCCAACTCAATCATGTCCTGACTTTAACTTCATCAGGTGCTGATAGATACAAGCTCATCCATGACAGAGAATTGCTATGGAGGAGTGGAAATACAGAAAATCCATGCTGTGAAAGAGCTTTTTGACAACTTTGCAACCCGGACCATGGCTTATGATTTTCATCATGTCATTGGCCTTGTGAAGTTTGACTCTACAGTGAAAACTCTCCACACGTTCACAGAAACACTCGAAAAGTTCAAGGTAAACACAGACCTCACCTTCAGGGCCCTGATAACACTGAGAGCACCAGATTCTGGTTCAGTTCTCTGAAGGTTTAGATGGGTTACTTCTTCCTGTGTGGCGTACAGTAAGGACTGATACAATGAGCTAATAATCCTACATACACACAGCTGTTTTTTTCACACTCTTCTAGGAACACGTGCACACCCTGAAGGCAGCGGGAAAAACTAAGCTGTATGATGCTCTTCAACATGCGATGCTTGAGCTGGAAAAAGTCAAGAAGTTTCCAGACTGCAAACGTCGCATTCTTTGTCTCACAGATGGACAAGATGTCGGGTAATTTTCCCTCTATACTCATTAACATGAGGTACTGAAGTGACTCTAATGTATCAGTTCCTGTAAATATTCTTACCCAATCAGCTCTTCAGATTCAGTTTCAAACCATCGTTGTGATACGAGAGTACGGCTAAGGCTTGGTTCTAAGGTTAAGGTCAGAATTACGTTTGGTTTAGCGGGTTGGGTATTTATTCATGATGTATTCGCTATATTATGTTTCCGTGAACATGTTCTTTGTGCATAGATCCTCAAGCAAGCCTGACGTGGTTACTGCCAACCTGATCAGATCCAACATCATTGTGGATTCGATCATTCTTGGAAAAGCGACGGAGAACAGCTCTCAGCTGAAACTGCCCAGAGTGTTGGTCAGCAAAACTTCCTGTACTCTGCGTGGAATCAGCAATGCAACAGGTACAGTATGGAAACCTCAATGGACTGCTGCTTTTAGTCATCCAGGGAGTTTTTCACTTGAACCAGGTCCTGCAGTCAAGTCGGTCAACCAACAGAAATTATGGCCAAACTACAAATATAAGATCTATGTCGTCAGTGATCCGAATTTTCCTCAATCTGGGTCTGCAGAGGTGGACAGGAGCTAATCGATGAACAAATTCAAGACTAGACTGATAAAACATGAGAGAGTGAACAACCTGTGAATGAAAACCTTGATCCATGAAGTGTTTCGGTTTTAGAAACTGTCTCCCAGCCTGATACTTACACACCTCGTACCAACAGCTTTGGCAGAAAATACTGCTGTTGTTGTATTGTGTCAAAGGTTGATTCAGCAGTTGCCTGGGCAACAGTGTCACATTGACAGGAATAAATTTAAAGGGGCTTGAATAATAATATTTTAGTGGTAAATAAGCTGTTTTTATTAACTGTTTTTGAATCTTTATCGCTTTTAGGGGGTTGCTGTTTCAGACCAGAGACTAGCAAAGATGGTCTGAAGCTTTTTGAGATCGAGACCGTTCTCTCTTTGGAGATGAGGAAACCCAAGAACAAGGCTGACCCGTCGACCATCACTACAGTTAGTCCACCAGTTATTGTCTCCAGTTCTGTTTCTGAGAGCTAGACGCCATCACAGTCAAGTGTGCATCCAGCTTGGAATGATGTTCATCTCCACTTGGTGTTTTTCAGAGACGTTTGGAAGAGATCTCTGTTGCCCACGGGTATGATGAATTTCCAGAGGCTGTCCTGCCAAGCCAGATGGACGGTAAAGTGACCGTGACAGCGAGGTAGGCGACAGAGGCAACAGAGTATTTACCAGCTGGCTCACTTGCAGTGAGCTGACTGTATTACAAGACTTGTATATAAATCTTTCAAACTAGCGCTCTGAAAAAGAAGATGCGGGATGCCAAAGTTGGGCAGTTGATGGAAAAGGACAAACGTATTCTGGAGGAGCTGAGGAGCCTGCACTGTAACCCACATCCCTACTTTAGCATCTTTCCATCGGAGGCTGACTTCAGTAGGTGGCTCTCCTGTCACATTGCTTTCAGATCTCTTTTTGTCACCACTGATCATAAAGTCCGAGCGCTGCTGCTTTTCTCACCACACTGACAATAAACACACAGCAACAAAGAAGCTCACGGTTTGAGAGTGACCAGCGTTTAGCTGACAAACAGTCTGTCTTCTAAACCTTTCAGCATTCTGGAAGATTCTCATGGAAGGACCACCTGACACACCTTACGAGAAAGGAATGTTCGAGCTGTTCTGCCAGTTTGGTCCTGACTACCCGGTGAAGCCTCCGCTTGTTCGCTTTGTCACACCTGTATCCTGCCAGGCACATGGACAGCATTCACACCTTCAGCCTCATTTGTCATAGAAAGCTACAAAAATGTGTGAGATTGTTGTTGAGCATTTTCTTATTTACAAAAAATACACAGAAAGCCAGCAATCGGCCTGTAGAGGGATTCTATACCAGTGTTTCCTAAAGCATTGCTCTAAAGAGAAATAACCTGATTTGAATAATTGTGAACAGTATTTATACTTTAATTGCAGTGTCATTTCCTTAACATGAACAAGGTGTACCACTGTAATATTAACAACGTGGGGCGCATCTGCCACAACATATTTGACCGGAACTACAATGCCCAAGTCACCATGAGAGATATCCTCAATGCGATATATGGACTGCTCATCATCCCCGAGCCTGAAGACCCATTGGACAGGTCAGCATCAATCCCATAATACACCAGTGCTTTTATGTATATGTATACGTTAAGTTTGGTGGATGGCGTTTTCAGGTCTCTCTGTAACGTCTGTAGTGGTTTTTGAAGCTGCAGTGTGTTGAGCTCTCAGAGCCACCGTAAACATTTGAGTTAAAAGCGTCCTTTTCTGTGGAAGCATTCTGGCCGAGGAATTCCTGACCAGCCGCGAGGAGTACGAACAGGAGGCCAAAAAACGCACGGCGGAAACTGCCACGCAGTCATGGGACGACATGGAGAAGGTAAACGAATGGCAGAGGTATGAGGAGTTCTCGAGGGGGGGGGCGACAAAAAAGCAGGAGCGAACAAACCAAAACATCAGCCTGACAAAACACATTCCACGAACACCTGTCCGATCCAAACTTTATTCATACTGGAGAGTGTGTATGCGCATATATGCTGATGATTGTGTGTTGTTCCAGAACATTTGTTTCCATGTTGTCAAATCTTCCTGATACTCCATCAACACTCTATTTGCAAAATTTAATGTGCATGTTTACAAAGAAGAGGTCATAAACCACGTTAGAGTTCCACTTCTGTTCAAAAACTAGAGTTACGGTACAACATGCATGTGATGCATCACAGTTCCATCAACATGACACACTGATATTTACTATCTTTGCTTATGATTTGAAAGAAATTGGTGGATCCTGGGAAGCAGCTTGTGCCCCCACATCTGATCTGCCCCCTCACCAACAAGATGTTCGTTGATCCAGTCGTCACAGCCAGCGGGAGAGTGTATGAACGGAAGGCCATTGAAAAGCACCTCAAATCGTAAGTCTGTTTGTTTTCATGATTGTTGGGGTTTCATTTTATTTAAATCTCCTGAAACATTTATACTCTGTTCAAATCACTGTGACGTCATCACGAGCAGACATTTCCAGTGTTTACCTCCAATTTGTATGTGTTTTTGTGACATAAACAAATATTTGTTAGTTAGTTCAGATCACTTTGTAGAGATCTGTTTTCACTTTAACATTAAAGGGTCTTTTTTTCAGTTTCAAAAACCACATTACACCTGCTTTGGTTCAGTATGGTAAAACCCTTGTGAAGCATGTGAACATTCGTACGTGCTGTATGAGCACTACGTGCTCACGACGGCTCAGAATTGTGCTGATAAAGCCTGAAACGTCATCCGCCTTAAAAAGAAGGTGAAGGTGAAAAACCGTCACGCTTTCTTGTGTTTTCTCGTAACTGAACATTGTTTTACAGAGACAAACACGATCCAAAGGGTGACCCAGAAGAACTGCTCAGCGAAGCTGATCTTAAACCAGCCAACGAAATGAGGAAGATGGTGACGGATTACCGCTCGAGACAAATTCAGGAGAAGATGTAGAAAGTTGGAGCTGCAGCCGTGGGGTTTGACATCACGCCGTGCTGGGAAACATAAGCCGCTGAACTGAAGTTCATGTTGTTCAATTATCATATATCTTATATTATCATATCTTATATGTTTATGTTTATCATTTTTATATGTTTGTGCATTGAGAATCGTTCACGTAATCATTTATTTTACTCACCACATACTTTGAGTTCTACACCAGGAGACTACAGTTAGAACAAACTCCTTCGACTCATGAATGACTGATGTAGAACATCAACACTGCAAGAGCTCTTCTCCAAAACGTCGGCTCAAATAAGCTTCAGTACTTTAGAGGTAAAATCCAGCCTAAAACACAATGAAACGTTCTTTGTCTAATATTATTTTAATGACTTCACATTCTGGTCAGAACAGGGATGCCTCACCACACCAAAAATCACAGGATTTAAATCTGCTGTTTCTGTCAAATTGACGAAAAGTTCCTTTAATACAATGTAATGTTTTCTGTCAGAAATGTCTTCAAACAGCAATAAACAGGCCAGCATTTAATATTATATCAATATTAATAAATGAGAAGCACACAAAGTAGTTTTTTATCTGTAACTCAGTGTTCACGTCTGCTGTCATGTCAGTATACCTGTAATGTGTAATGAGGCGATTACTCATTGATGATTGATGATGATGGTGATGCTTCACTGGGGGTACAGATATTTTTAGTTAGAATCTCTGCTATGAAATCAAGCACAAATTCTGTATTTCTGCTCTCAGTATGTTCTGTTGAGTTTTAGTTGTTCAGTTTTCAGCGCTGCTGAATCTGGTCCAGGTGCTGCTGGGTACAAAAAAAACAGCAAGCTTTGTTTGCTTATTATGTTTCCTGCTTATGAGATAAAAATGCTTATTGTGAAATAAAAGTAAATGAAAAAAGTTGCTTAACTGTGCTCATTTCATGTTTGTTTTTTTAAAAAAGGCAAAGTCTGCAGACTCTGCAGAGTAGAGCTGTATTGTATCTGGAACTGAGCAGTTTAACAAACTACGATCAGAACTATCTGATCAGAACATCCGAAACATCCAAACTAAAAATGAAGCCTTCTAGTAAACTGACATTTGTAGAGCAGATTTTGGGGTTCAATGAAAAAATCTTTTTATTAACAAACAACATTCACAGTTTCAGGATCACTCTGAACCACTTTACAGTAGTGACCATGATCATCTGCGGTTATGGTTGAGAATAAAAGTACAAGCAAATCAAAAGGTTGTACAATAACAAGATAATATATTCATTCATTCATAATTCATTCAGCTCAGTGCTTCACAACAAATCCCTTTATTAACAACATTTTCATTTGTTGTTATTTATTACATTTATCAACAACATAATTTCACAGGAAGATAAAAAAAACAACATGAAAAAACAAACTGAAGCTGAAACTGAGGCTTCATCCAGTCAACAGACGGCAGCGCTGTCCGTGCAGTGGTTTATAAAATCACAGTCTGACGCATCGAAGGACACAAATATGAAGCAGGACGACTGGACACACCTTTACCTCAGTTGTATTACAAAATGATTCACATATCAAACATTGTTGTTCCAAGTTCTAGACGAAACAGTTATTTCATGGAATGTTCTCACATCAAAATCAACAGCAAATACAGAAACTATTAAATTGATCAATATATTTTTAATATATTACTCACATTTTAATAAGATATGTCTCAGTGAGACTCATTGCATGTTCTTCCTGAACTATCTGACACATAGCTGACTGTAACCTCCTTGTGATGATACATCGTTCCTGACCACAGCGCTGCCATGAGGTCAAACAGGTAAACACAACGCTGCCCACTGCCACTGAATGCACCACACACAGGAAGCACCTGATTAAAATATTTGGATGGACGAAAAGCCTTTTTTGATTTCGGAGAACCAAGAGTTATTATCAGAGGCTAGCTGCCATTTTGTAAGTCGTTCAGCTGTACTCTCTCAGGACTGTCCTCCTGACTGGTCTCCCGTGTCTCCTCTCTGTCCACCCTGTGGCATCCTCTCCAGCCTCTTTCTCCACATTTACCTACAATATACGACACAAAAGGAGTTATTAGTCAGCACCAACATGACTGATGAGCACTTTAATTCTTTGACCACTCTGGTCAACCAGTTGAGACGAGTAAAACTACTTAGTTAAAGCTCTGTGGTGGTTCTGAGTGAACGGCAGCCGTTAACATGTTCCGGCTCTGCGCTGATCTGCGCTACGATCAGATAATTATCTATAGGTTCATCACTGAGCGACACTTTCCCATTGTCGCGTTGTCATTTTATTATAAAAACAGCAATTCATAGCCACTTAAGTTAAAGACAGAACAATAGTTAAAGACCAACTTTAGGAGAGCCGGTTGACTTGTGTCTGTCAGACTGCTTCAGCCTGATTTTAGGCTTCAGATAAACCTTTGAACACTTTTCTGTATGGGCGGAGGACTGTGGACTTTCCATCACTTACATGTTTGAGCACATTCCTTTTAAATGGAGGAAATGAAGAGAAGAAATGTGTGACTTACGTTTTCTCCACAAAACACCACCAATAATGGCACCAATAATGGCACCAATAATGGCAACAATAATGGCAACAATGACGCCAGAAGAAATGCCAATTTTAGCAGCAGTACCAGGGTCACCGCCTGCAAGAATAGAGGAAGATGTCAAGAGTTATTCTTCACTGTAGGCTGCAAGATAGCATCCATCCATTTTCCAGCGCCGCTCCTCCTGTTCTGGGTCATGATGTAAACTTGGTCCGGCAGGAGTCCGACCCTCCAAAAGCTGTCTGTCAGAGCCTCTTTCATTGCACAGCAGAATTATCATTTGAAATATTTTCCCGAAAAGTCCAAACAGTCACAGCTAAAACAAGTCAACACTGACTTTCCGGTTTCACCCATCCATCCACTCCACCTTTCCTCCATGTGCAGGCTTTCTTGCTCTTCATACTTTGATTTCTCACCCACTATAACATCGACATCATCGCATTTACAGCTGATTTTGCTAAACTTGTGAGCAAACAGTCGTGTTCATGTCTATCTGTTCCCGGTGTTCACCAGCCAGGCAGTGGACCCTGGCGTTTTGCAGCTTTTTCTCTGAAAACTGCTGCTGCGTCTGAAAACGATGCTGTGAGAGCCGAGAGAGTGAACCACAACAGTAAAGCTGAGGCCTGACAGACAAGCAATGAGCTGAAACTCTAAAAAGCTCCTTAATTTGGCAGGAAGGCAGTCCAACAAATAAGTTAGGTTTATAAGTAATAAGTTAATAAGAGTAGTGTGAATGAAAATGAAATTAAATATATGATAAAATTCAGACACAAAGGAAGAGTAGTTGTTGATTTAAGCGCTAGGGACACAAATAAATAGAGCTCAGCTATTTACTTACTGTGATTAGACCGATTTCCTGTTCCGTTGTCCACTTGCTCTGTAGAAAAATAACGTCAAATGTGTGAAACTGTCACTTATTTCATGCTGACACGTATCAGGTTCGCTGTACTCACCAACAATGAGGGTGACGTTCCCTCTCTTGACCTGACTGTGCAGCTTGGGAACATGGCAGGTGTAGTTTCCTGCGTCCAGCTCACTTACGTTGGTCAGCTTCAGTGAAATGTTTCCTCTGGTCATTTCCTCACGGAACAGAGATGTTCTGCCTTTGAAGTTCTCGGCCTGAATAGATGGATCATCCTTCCTGTGTCTGTAGGTGTGCACATGGGTTTTATTGCGTTTCCACTCCACTGTTAGCGTCTTCACGTCGAACGGGGGCTCCAGGTGGCACGGCAGAATGACGTGATCACCGACGACGGCTTTAACTGGTATATGTGAGCCGATCACGTCAGACTCTCCTGCGGAAACGAACATTGCGATATCATTAAACACTTCAAGTTTATAAAAGTAAACACACATCCAATCAGGTGGATGGATTTCATGTTGTTTCATCAACTACGTGATTTTACTTTAATGAGAATTTACTTTAATTAACTTACTAATTAAAGTAACTTACTAACTTACGTGATTTTGAGCTGCTAGCATGTTGCAGAAGTCGGAAACTGAAATTTATGCCTCTCCTCCGTTTGGAGACCGCAGCATTAAAACACAGTGAAATACCATGAAAGTGAAAGATCTTCATTTACTCTGTAGCTGAACTTGGTGATAAACGGGTAACAAGTAACATCACTACACAGAGTAACGTCCTTTATATCTCTTTATGTGTAGAATGATCGTATATTTGTTCATTCATATTTACTCATATTTACTTTCTTGAGTGATGAGTGACAGCGTCACGGGAAAACCTTCAGACTGGCTCAGGCGATTTGATCACTCTGTCTTATCACCGATCTGTTTATGTTGAGCTGCTCTTTGAAGCCCTGACACATTTCACATCTGTTAAAAAACCTCTGATGCTTCAACCTGTGGGAGGTGTTGTATGTTTTAGTGTCTGGACTGAACTTTATGAGCCTCCTGTACATACCAACAGTGAGTTCAATGTAACAGCTGCTCTGCAGAGTTTCAGTGTGAAAGGAACATGTGTATTTTCCAGTGTCGGACAGTCGAAGCGAGGAGAGTTTCAGCGACAGGTTTCCTTCAGTCAGCCTGTCGTGGAACAGAAGTGTTCGTCCTTTAAACAGCTCCTTCTGCTCCCCTGGGTCGTCTCTTCTGTCCTGATACTGGTGGACAGTGTGGTTCAGGGGTCCATGACTCCACTTCACCTTCATATCCGTCGCATCCTGTGGAGGCTGAAGGTGGCACGGCAGAGTCACAGCCTCGCCATATTCCGCTTCTATCAGCTCAGAAGAGCAATTTATCTCAGAGCCTGTTGAAGAAACGAACAGTTAAGTAATCTACGACACAGTCAAGAACAAGGTTAGTCCAGTTTTAAAGTCACAGTCGCAAAGATCTCGTTCTCTTTGGGGCCACCTATGTCTCTGTAACACTTCCATGGTCACTTGTAGTAGTAGTAGACTGTAAATAAAGATGGACCACGCGTCTCCATATCTTCATCCAGATGCCACCTGGTGGGGTCATCTGTAGCCAGTGTCTGTGCAATAGTCCCGCCCATACAGCCAATCAATCACAAGTTAGGTTTAGCTGTCAATCGTGACATTCCACCCTCTTGTTATAAAAAATAAATCAAATAATTAATTTAAACCAAACTTATCAAAGACTGAACACGTGAGCGCACATCAGGGTGAACTACACCATACATATAATTAAATGACAGAAAATGTACTTATTGTGCACTTTTCATTTGCCTGTCTTTTGCCTCCTTTGCTGCTCAAATAAACCTTGTTAAAACCTTCTCCGTTTCCGCTCCTGGGTCCCTCTCAGCTTACTACGTCACACATGATCTGGCTTAATTATAAATGCTGATAAATAGTCTCCAGAGATCATTAAGCTCTACTTATATGTTCTACTGTAATTTTCCAATACTTAAAGTGGTATTTTAATACTTTTAACTTATAAAAAGTATGTTTAGTACTGTCATAAATTGTACTTAAGTGTACTTTTAAAAAGTCTATTTATGTTGAAGTCATTTGTAAAACACTATTAGCAGCTTAATGAAATTATAATTTAATTTAATTTTTAATTTGCCTTCATTTGAAGTATATTTAAGTGAATCCATTCATCAAATATGGCTCAATGTGCCCCACAACACACACACACACACACACACACACACATACACCCCCTTCACCCCACGTGAACTCAAACTTTCTTGCAGCATATTGATACATTTTGAATAAAAAAATAAACATTGGCATATATAAACAGGGTTTGGGTGAGATATTATCAGCTGCATTCTGTTGGAGCATCAGTCAGCATGAGCAAGAGGTATACTGGATCATATCTACACACATACCAGCATCCTGCAATAGGAACCAGACAGGGGATTCCAGGGGGAGCAAGAGAAAAAGGTGCCAGTCCTGCCCCTCCAACAAGGACAGGAAAACCAGCACCACTTGTCACACATGCAAGAAATACATTTGCAAGGAGCTCACTAAAACCATCACAGAGTGTGATTCATGCGTGTAAACAACACACATACGCACACACACCACACACAAAATATTATCTCTCTAAGTCAAATGTATGGTTCAGACACAACACATTGTTTTTCAGTGTTTAGTTTAACACACACACACACGCACAAACACGTTGTTTTTCAATGTTCAATTTGCACTTGCAATTCTGATTAAAATAAATATAGTTTTATGAAAAGGATTTTTTGTCTTTATTCTACCATAAATCTATGCCGCTCGGTTTTGACCCGTAACCCCACAGATGTCACTAGTGTCAATCACTTTGATTTAAAAAAAAACATTGATTTTTTTTAGTTAGGTGTACTCTAATATTAGTTTATAAGACATGGATAATATAATTACTCATTTTATCACTATAGGAAATATAATTAGTGAATTTAAACACGTTTTTGTAATCGAAAATGAGTGGTATATTGTAAGATAAAAAGGTCTGTGGAGCCAAAAAAAAAAAAATGGAAACAGTGTTTCCATGGATATGAATACATGCTAAGTTAGCTATGAGGTGAAAAACAATATTGGATGATAACTAGTGTTTTTAATAATTTTCAGGCTGAGTTAAACAACGGGTCAAATTTGACCCGCCAACACAAAAGACGGGGGCAGCTTTCTAACACATTACGACGGTTAAAGTTTGGAGAAAGTGTCCTCAGTGCATCCTTCCGCTTTCTGTGATGAACCTCTGCGGTGTGTTTTCAGACGACTTGACACCAGCTGATCGCCTCAGCCTCACTGACTGTGATTGGCTCAAAAAAAAACACCTTGTTTCTGCCAAGCTGCCAAGATGTTACCTGCTGCCGCACCTTTTCTCAGAGCTCCTGAGTTTTAACACCTGAGGAAATCGGAGCCTCGTGCGGTTTTCATGTTAAAAAGCTGAAAGCAGCTGAGTGAAATGCTGAAAACACATCGAGAAAGAAGCCAAAGAAAAAGCGGTAAAGTAGGGGGAAGTTTTTTCAACTCCAGAAACTCAGTCTACCTGATGAGTGAGGCAGGTGGGTCTTACCTGTAACAAGCGCCACACCGACCCAGAGCATGAAGACCAGCAGCCGTCTTTCCACCATGTTCACCGGACAATGAACAGATACTTTCACTTTCTCTGGGAGAGGCAGGCAGTAGCCTGAATGAATTCCTTCATGTCGCTCCTCCTCCAGTTAAAACCCTGACGAGAGGAAAGTTAACTGCTCTTTAATATCCTGCTTTTCTAACTTCATGTCTGTGGAAACAGCAGCATCGCATCTTTGAGAAACTTCTTGTAACCTAATCAAAGTGTTTTGCAGTTTTTTTCATAATCAGGCAACACTTTTCTACGGAAGCCCTAAGGGGACGTGTTTTTTTTTCTTTGTTTTTTTTTACAAGCCGTTTTCTCGATATAACAAGATATTATCTCGTTATAATAAGATATTTTCTCATTATTTCGAGAAAACAGAGTTTGTTTTAGTGAGATATTATCTCGATATCTCCAGAAGACGAACTTTGTTTTTTGTTTTGTTTTTTAAAACTTTATTGAATGAACATCAGAAGAAGGAGTGGCGGGTGGATGATGTGACAGATAGCCTGAGTTTGTTTAGTCTCTGCTGAAGCTGTTTCATGTGGCCGCTTCGCCTCGCTGACATGTGATTTAAAGGCAGCTTCTCTTGTGGCAGGTTTGATTCTGTGGTTGAAGTGAAACAGATGAGAAGTGAGACTGGTCTGAAATCGTCCAGCAAAACATCATCAGCAGGCTGAAACATGTGCGATGGAGACTTTGACATCATAACCTCCCAGCAAATGTTTCTGCACACAGATAAACATCTGCTCAAGGCTCACAGCTCAAGCAAAATGTAAGATTTTCATTGCAGAACAGTGATTTTTTGTTTTGTTGTGTTTGCAGAACTAAGCACTGAGCTTTATGACTTCCTGTGTTCATGAGGATGCGGTCAACTGCTGCCTCACACCTGACAGAGACGAAGACACAGGATGGAGATCACATCGATCTGCGCCATTCTCTGTAAGTACTCTAACTTTCTTTAAACAATCAGCCTCCCAAAACAATCTGCTGGAGTCCTGGACATGTTATTTTAAAGGAATAGTTCAGGGGTTTTTGAGGTGGGTTTGCTTGAGGTGCTTATCAAAAGTCAGTCGCCTACGATAGATGGCAGAGCGATGTGCTCAGCAGCAAAACAGTTTACCTCCACCTTGAAAACAGCTGCGTCGCGTCACAGCTTCACCCTCAGGCAGCATGACGGTCATTATTTCAGGTGTGCTTAAAAAATGATTTCCTGCTGACCCTGTTGCTCTGCTGGTACTCCACACTGGGGTCGCACGACCACCATCTACTGCAGGCAACACCGACTCTCCAAAAGTGCTTCATACAACCGCACTTCAACCAACCCGTTAGTGTAATAATTTATTGAAAAAAGCCAATCGATCGGCCGGAAACTGTGAAACTCTTACAGCAGCTTTAGTTGACAGGAAGTGCTCAGTCAGGACATCAGGGCTTGCTGGTTTAGAACATCTGTCTGTTGTGGCTGTGAGGTTTGTTAGCAGCACAGAGGCTGAACAGCTTTGTGCTGTAAAACCTGAACCATGAGCCAAAAGATGATGACAAGCGCTGCAGAGCTGCAGAGCTGGTGGTAAATCTCTGTGGGTCACTTCATTCATTCATTCATTCATTCATTCATGCATTTAACACATCGGATCAGCTGTAAACCGTTAAAAAAGTGAACAACTTCCTGTTTGACTGCCCCTGCAGCCACTCTGAGCATCACTCCCAACAGCTCTCAGTTCTTCCGGTATGCCGACATCTCTCTGAGATGTGTGGCGCCGACAGGCTCCGGCGACTGGACGGTGAAGAGAAACTCCTCCTTTGGGATATCTGAGAAATGCCAGTATGGCTGGGGGATCCCGGGTGAGTCCTCCTGCACCATTGAGGACGCCTTCCCATCAGACACCGGGGTGTACTGGTGTGAGTCTGAACAGGGGCACTGCAGCAACACCGTCTGGATCACAGTGACCGGTAACATCCTTTGTGTTTCTAATCTGCTGGATTCTTACATGCAGCTGGTAAGACATCGTTTTATATTTCAGATGATGTGATCCTGGAGAGTCCAGCACTTCCTGTGACAGCGGGAGATAACGTGACTCTTCGCTGTTCCTCCAAGGAGGAGGACCAACATGAGTCCACTTCAGATTTCTCTGCTGCGTTCTTCAAAGATAATGTTTTCATCGGCACTGAGCCTGCAGGACAGATGGTCCTCCCAGCGGTGTCCACGTCTGACGAGGGCTTCTACAAGTGTGAACACCCCCACAGAGGAGCGTCACCGGGGAGCTGGCTGGCTGTGAGAGGTGACGGATGTACAGCAGTGTGGTTGTGATCGGCGGTCAGCCTCCCACCGCGGTCACATCCACCTTTTTTCTACATGTTTGCAGGATGTAAACTGTATTGTGTAAACTTACAGTCGTATATTGAACGCAGTTTGGTCTTTTTGAAGTCTCAATGAATTTGAATTTGACTACATCAGCTTCAAGCGTTCAGTATTTTCCCACCAGGTCTGTACGATCAGGGTTTGAGCCTGATGGATAGAGACACAAAATGTTCCTCATGTTAATTTTCTTCCTCGCAGTCAGAGCTCAGCCTATGAGTGTCCCCACGGCTCCTCCTGCTCCTCCTCCTCTCATGTCCCTGCCCAAGCTGGTATGCTCCATCCTGCTCTTCATCCTCTACTCGGCCATACTGGTAGTGTGCGTATACATGTACCGAAGGTGGAGACAAGGTAAGGCGACTGGTAGACGGTGTTGGCATGTGTGTTGAGTCACAGTGTAGACTCATTTCTTTTTAGATACCACAGTCTAGTTTTCCATAACGTGGACGTAATGACAAGCTAATTAATCCAAGTTATATTATCAATTGATAAATACATCATATTACACGGTTGAGTGAAAAGACCAACAAAGTAAAAATAATCTGGCTGTTTGATTGTTTGGAAAACTTGTGAATGTGACTTAAAGGTCCAGTGTGTTGGATTTAGTGGCATCTAGTGGTGAAAAACATGTAAGTCCTTCTCTGGAGTCAGCGCTTGGTTTGTCCCTTCTGGGCTACTGTGGAAACATGGCGGACTCCGAGGACTAAAGAGCTCGTTCCAGGTTAAAGAAAACACAGCGATTCTTCTTTTCAGCTGCTTAAACTCTAATGAAAACACACTTGCTGCCTGAATCCTGCACACTGGACCTTCAGCAACCGCCACCGTCGTACTGATGAGTGACCCAGCAACACAAAAGAAGCTAATTGAGCTACGTTAGCTAACTTTGCTACTGAAATCATGTTTTTAATCCGATATCTGTGGTGCTTGTGGCGTTGTCAGGTCACATGACCTTCTTCAGGTTGTCCGAGCCAATCAGGACCATGACTTTTTACCTGTATTTACTGAAGCCGGCAGCAGCAGCCAGAAGCTGGGACACCGGAGACGCTAAGAAACGGATGAACGTGACGATGCTAGCAGTGAAGCTAAACTGTCAGCACACTGTAAAATTGAGCAAGACAATTCCACTTTAAGACCTTATTAAACACAAAAATCATTCTAATATTTTTATATGTCCTAAAATAAGTCTAAGGGAGTCTGAATTCATGAGATGAACGTCCCGCAGAATGGTCACTAAACTGGGAACGTGGTTAGCTTTTGTTTTAGCATTTCAGGCCGCTGGAGTCACATGTTGCGCACTGTTAGTCGGGTGGGTCACATGGGTCTGGCCACAGGTGACCTGGTTGTGGCTAACAAGCTGAGGCTAACAGCAGCAGCGCTGGTCATCACAGGAAGTGAAAACCGGCTAAAACAACGCCACTGAAAACTGTCTCTGCTCTGGTTTCCTGCAGCTCGAGCTCAAGCAAAGAGGACGGCGTCCGATCATCTCGCACTGGAACGATGAAGAAGAGGACAGGAAGCAGCGTCTGCCTGTTTACATGCTGATCAATGATTGCTATTTATCCTCTTTTTAACGTGTCATAGCTGCTGTATGCGATGCTTACATGAAACATGTTGACATGGTTCATTTCATATTTAGCCTGCGTGCGCTGCAGCGTCCTGTTTACTGCTGAATGTGCTTCATGTTTAACCTGATGGAAAATATAAGCTTGATCTTAAAGCGTCTGTTGTACAGTCTTCTGAGGACCGTGCACATCTGAACGACTGTCTAAAAACGATATTAAATGATCATTTAGCATTTAGGCCTGAAAGGTAAATATGATAATATTATCTGTATCATTATGTGTCACATTACAGGAGTTTGGAGATGAATTGCTCACACACACACAGATTTTCCTACATTTTTATGAATAATTCTTACTTCCTTCAACAGCATCTAACCTTTTATAAAACAAACTGGACTGATTTGACACGTTCATTCATTCATTCATTCGCAATGCAATACTGATGCACAGCCAGCAGATGTCGCCATCTCAACGGTTTGAAACACTTAAAATGACTGCATAAAGCAATAATGAAAATTTTTGGACGCACAATATTATATATTTACTGTGTTTATATATTTTCTTCTAGTGTGCCATAGTATTAACAGTGTATTTATTATCCATTTATCTGAAGGCAACATATATTTTTTTGTACTCTTGTGGCAGAAGTATTCACACACACAGCTGATTTTCTATTTTTTTATTCTGTATCCATTTTTTGTTGACTATTTTGAGCCTCCTATGTCTCTCTTTTATTGTTTGCAGCATGTAACAGTTTAATTTCCCCGGTGTGGGATTAATAAAGTCTTATCTTATCACAGCCTGAATTATTCCACCACCTGGCTCCTCTGGGATCCTTGAGACTGGATGGTTTATGAGGAACCTGCAGTCCGACAACAAACAGCTGAAGATAAGGTTGGTAACACCTGGGTTACTATGGGGGGGGGGGCATTAGCCAATCAGGTGAGTGCTGGCATGTAATAAGTAGAGTCATGGGCAGCAGGTGTGCACTCTGCTACATCAAACCTGCATTTTTCTTCTCATCAGTTATGTTTTGCATTCGTTTTAGCATTTTAGGTGCTGTACTCTTTAATCAGGGGTGTGGACAAACTGTGCAGCCACGTCTTTACCTGTGAATATTCTCATTTATCCAGGTCATTGAAAGCTTTAGGGCATTCAATCGTTTCGCCTCTCATCCGAGCAGGCTAGATAGCACTAGACAGGTCAGTTCATGCGCACCTATCTAGCCTGGTGCGCATGAACTGATGAAGCCGTATTCAACGGATGAAAGGGGGAACGTCTTCTAAGACAAACTGAGGAGGTCCAGTTGCGAACGATTGAATGCCCTAAAGCAGTGTTTCTCAATCCTGGTCCTGGAGTACCACTGCCCTGCATGTTTTAGATGTTTCTGTGCTCCGACACACCTGATTCAAATGCTCAGCTCATTAGATAGATATACTTTATTTATCCCAAGCTGGGAAATTGCAGTGCAGCAGCAGCATTACACACAGTGAAATAAGTGAAAATAAGACTATAAAGAACAAACTATACATAATAAAAATATGATAGTAGCGAGCAGTAAAAAGATTATATACATAACAATAATAATAAAATAGCCAAATAGTAAACAGTAGTAAAAGTATTGCACAAAAAAAGAATATCAAATGCAAATGAATATCAAAATAAGAATATCAAAAGCAAATGGCAGTGAAAATAAAGTGTACCGTGATTGTAAGAACAAACTATATATAACAAAATATCGAAATAACTACTACTGGGCTCTGCTGAGGCCTGATAACGAGCCATTCATTTGAATCAGGTGTGCTGGAGCAGGGATACATTAAAACATGCAGGGCAGTGGTACTCCAGGACCAGGCTTGAGAAACAGTGCCCTAAAGCAGCCCCTTCTTTAGTTTGGCCAATCCCCCTGCAGTCTGCTCACTTTCCATTAGGTGGCACTGTTGTACCTGGTTGGAGGGATTCGGTACAAGGCAGGACCACAGTCCACATGAAGGCCACCATAGGATGTTCATTCATGAAGGATAATGTTCCTTCCCAGGACCGCAGGCACTTGCTCCTTCTGTTTTTACAGGAATGTGGGTCGGGGTGGGTCTGGGGAACCAGTGTCCAGTAATAGCGTACATCCCATTTCTCTTAAATTGCATCCACGTTTCCCTCACTCCCTTCCCTCGCCCTTTCCTCTGAAGCGTCACGTGAAGCGACGTCTGTTTCTGATGACGCGGCACAGCTGGACCTGCTGCGTTTACCGTTATATTCACACCCCCACCACCCCCCTCAATACTCCGTTTACACACATTCACTCATGTTTACATTATAAGAAAAAAGTCTCCAGCACTAGCAAATAAACATGAAACACTTTTATTAACACACATGAGAATTAATGGCTTCATTCTTGACTGGACGTCTCTTCCAGGTGAACAGGTGGTCACTTTCTGACCTGAACTTTATCAGCTGTGTCTTCTGTCCCTGTTAATGAGACACATTTCAGAGCTGTCAGTGAAGAGAAACCTACGAGTCATGAAACACATGATTTCACTCAGATAACACACATGTTCCACACATGCTCGGAGGCTGCTGTTAGTGAGATTTATAACAGAACTCAACAGGTTGTGGATTAAATAGATTTAATTGAAGTGAATGTTCTTGAATTGTTCTTGAATCCTGTCTTCTTCCATCCTGCCAACAGAGACAAACGTAACGACTCAGTAAGGATCTCAATAAATAGGTCACAACAGTCTGTGATCTGCCATCATTTAGTCAGAATTTTACCAAAACGTTTCCTGTGGAAAACATTCACACAACCCAAAATCTCCCCATCAAATAAAAACCCAGCCACCACATCACCAGCCACAGTGAACTCCCAGCCTGCCGACCACGCCCGCGAGCGGAGACGGACACAACTGGACCCCTGAACCACCCAGTCGCCCTGACAAACAGTTAAAGACTGAAAAACCTTCACATGTTCAGGAGGAGAGTCCACGGGAACGCCCCCCCCCCCCCCCCCCCCCCCCCCCCCCGTCCAGGTGTTCTCCAGAAGTGGAAGTTTTCGCACAACATTTCGCAGCAGTTCATCAAATTCTTGTTGAGTCTTTTCTTTTTTTTTTTTAATATATCAACCTCTTGGTGGTGTTTCAAGGTTCCCCTCCAGGGACCATGAACATCTGAACCAAGTTTCAGAGCAGTCCACCCATCCATGGTTGAGATATTTCAGTGTGGACGAAAGTGCTGCCAGGTTTCAGATAACAGAGACCGAGTGGAGGAAACCCCAAAAAACATGAACTCTTCTTCTTTTAAGTATAAAGGGGGAATTTTTCCTCTGTTACTACTGTATAGTACTGTACTGTCTGACTACAGACTGTTATTAACAGCAGCTTTCATCATCTGGTCATTGTATCAGGTGATGAGTCACCGTTTCTGAGCTGTCAGGGTTTTTTAGAGAAGGTGTTTCAGATCCCCCTGCAACACCGAACACGCTATCTGAACAGCATTTGAATGACTATTTTTATCATGAAGCAGGTCCTAAACACAACATGAAATACGGTCAATACGGTTCTATTTAAATGTTTACACGACTTATAATAAGATATATATATATATATGTGTGTGTGTGTGTGTGTGTGTGTGTGTATATATATATTTCCTGTGATGACTGGAAACATGAAGTGACCTGTGAAATGATGAAGTTGTTTCATCAGCTATAAAAAAGCACACAAATATGAAGGTAAAAGGTTTTGTGGTTGTACGCGTCACACACACTTTGTGCTGTTTCCAGTTGAGTTTATGTCAAATACACAGATCACAGTTTTATGTTTTGTTTCTGTTTTGTTGTTATAAAAGAATGTCGGTGAAAGCAGAAACAGCCTCACTGTTTCCATCAGTCATGGAAACAATTCTGTGAATAACCTGTTTGCTGTTCCTGCTTCTTATCTGACGTAGCTGTAGAACAGAGTTATCATGTGAGCGATATGTTGCCAAAAAACAATTAATGGCTGTCAATCAACAAAGCTTCATGGCTGTTAATCCGTCCGAGAATTGAACCTCAATAAGTATTGAAACAGGCATGAAGGATGAAAAGCTTTGCCTTTGATGAAATATTCCCTGATTTTAATCATAATTTACTTCATTTCATCTGTGAATTCAAAGTTCTGCTTGTGTTCAGACAACACAGCAGCGATGCACCTGAGACGAATGACTCTGAGTTTCTCACCAAACTGCAGTCATGAAAACACAAGATTTAAGTATCTGTAGAGAAAGTCTGGTAGTGAAAACACTGAGTGCAGTTCAGGACAGTGGAGACAAGTTTGACTGTGTCTGCTTTCAGGTCAGTCATGAGTCAGGGGGGGGACTGAACCTTCTGTCTCATTACATTCAGACAGTGAGAGTTCAGAGTTCTCATCGACCACTAAGACCTTTGGATTTAGTGACTCAGCCTCGTTGATCCTACATCCTGAGCTGAGAAGATTTTCAGCCTGACTACTGAGAAGAATAAACTTTGATCTGTTTCCTGTGAGAACACGTGGAACATTTCACCTGTTTTATCCACGATATCAGAATATTTACATGTCAACGCTGGCTTCCTGTCAGGTGTTTCCTGGCTTCACGGTTGAGTAGAAGGTCGGCGCAGCTTCCGCATCTGTGGAGGGAGGACGCAGTGAGTAGGTGGACAAAATAACAGAAACACTTCACTTCACCGTTGATTTGAGGCTTTTGAGGAGCAGCAACATCCATTCATCCTAACAGGAAGCAAAGCAGCCCAGAAATGAGAAGAAACGTTGGCTCTGGGTGAGCTCAGTGATGAAGTGATGTTCTCAGGGGTGTGGGAGAAGAGTGACACAAGCCTGTCCTCTGCTGCTGCTGGACATTTCAGGTGCATCTTTTGGTTTGTTTTGTTGTATTTATCTGTGGGGGTTTTTTTTGTTTTTTTGTTTTTTTTTTTTGCTCCATATCCAGGCGTCACACTCTCGTGTCTGCAGGTCATTAAAAGTATAAAAATGGAAAGTGTGTCAGCGTCAGAATGGAGAGGCGATGACTCAGAGTTTCTGGAATGCTGAAGCCTGGTGGTGGAACTGGTGCAGCTGTTGTGCTTACTGTCACCATGGTGACGACCTATAATAGCAGGGCAAGATGGCGGGTTTGAAAACAAACACACGTGGCCCAGAGAGGCGTTACACAACAGCAGAAATGACTCAGTGTGCTTGTTCGCTGATAGCTGAGCGGCGAGTTTATACTGTGTCTATAAGCTTCAACGGGAATATTTGAGAAACTTCGACTGATCTATAACGGTGTGTTTGAGTGGGCTGTTGTTTACCTCTGACCCTCTGTGGCTGCACTTCCTGTGTGATGATAACGTCAGTGTACGAGACATCAGGGTCCGCTTTACCTGCAACACAACACGGCACTGTGAGACAGCAGCCGCCTTTCAGCGTTTCAGCCCAGGTGTTCACTGGAGAGCAGAAAAGCTGCAGTGGGAGCGGTGACAGGACGAGGTGTTCGTGTGGCGGCTGGTGCAAACATGCAAACGCTGTGAATCTACGTCTGTTTTCACTCCGGAGCAAAGTTTCTGTGGAGCGGCATCAGATCAGCTTGCAGCGCACGTTGTCTTATCTGTGCATTGAAAGCTTATGATGGAAAATAGTCAAATAACCTCTTTCATTACAGCTTTCAGTTCACATCCAGATGTTAGCGGATGAACATCCTGAAGACTTTTTCTGTTTCACGTCTCGTTGTCGGGCTGAGATGTTGTGATCAGTAACGTTTGATCAGGCGTCGACTTTATATTAATGTACACATATTCACCATAAACTAGCTGCTAATTAACATGCATATTAGCAGCATATTGACTCAAATCGTAGACTGTAGTGTATAAGAAATATAATCTAAGTTTTGTAAAGTCTCAACAAGTACACTATTTAAGTTTAATTTAAAAGTATTTGACGTATACTTGTAAGAACTTCTAAATAGATGTCATTAAGTTCTACTTAAATGTATTAATATACTGATTGTGCAGTACTTAAAGTGATATTTCAAAGTACTTGCACTTTATTGTAAGTGTATTATAAATTGTGTACTTATGAAAAGAAAACTTGTTTCCAAGTTTAACTTCTCTTCATTTGAAGTATGTATAAGTATATTTCCCACACACTGGTGATAAATTACACTGTGAGTGTGTTTTGAATGCTCATTTTTCACTGGTGGACTGCAGTACTCCTAAAGTTTGTGCTAAACGATTTACACTTCAAGTGTGCTCAAGTATCATCGTGGTACTCAAAGGCGACAAAAGTAGCACAAATTCTACTGAGTACAATCTTCAAAAAGTTAATTGAAGTATAATCATCATAAAGTACTTGATAATCCTTTTTCTGCATGATCAAATTCTACAGCTTCTAGCTTCTAGTAAGACTTTTTCCTCAATAACCTCCTGATTGCTGCTTATTGATAATAAGTAACACAGTTGTTGTACTTGAATTAATAACCTAACCCACAGACTAAGACATTAATAAGTGCTTTATTAATGAAAAGTCAGCACACTACTATGATGCATGCTAATAAGCTACTAGTTAAAGGTGAGTATGTGCACCTCAATATAAAGTGTGACTGAAGCTTTAACATCTGTGCGCGTTGAAGGTCAGCCTCTGATCTGTTTGTATTCAACACTTCGCCTTCGACGTCGGTTTGAACATTTCTGACGTGCTGTAAACATGCTTGACGAACATTATTCCACAGTGACGTTCACTAAAACGCAAAGCCGCGTTGTGCTCTGTTTAAAATGAAGAAGCTCAGAGTCTGCTGGTTTACGGCACTCCCAGGTCTCAGCGTCCAGCCTGCATCAACCTGATAACGCGAACAGACTGAATCCTGCATGTTGGCGTATTAAATCAGGGCTTTTTGCTTCCTGTCACCAAAAACGAGCCGGAAACGTAAAATGACACATTTGCCGTCAATGAAAAGATTCAAACTACATTCGAACACGAGGAAAAAGCCAAAAAAGTGCAGCTGGAGTTGCAGCCGCCAACCAGCCGATGTCTGGAGAGTGCTCTTTCACAGTCGACACGCTGACAGCAGAAACGCTGAAACTGCAGTTTGCAGAATGTCACTTTCTTGACAGGAAAACAGGCTGACCTTTGTGGCTCCTCCACAGGCACAGCAGCATCAGCGAGACCAGCGAGAGGCACGCGACCACCACAGGAAGCACAACGTGTGTGGCGGGGGAGTTAGACGGATCAGGACGCCCTGCTTCAAAACAGAGAGACCACAGGTTGGCCTCGATGCGACAAAACAACAAGCTCTGTGTGCACGGCTGCAGGCCTCTCCTTCTGTTTTCACACCAGGGCAGAAAACGTTACTACTCACACTGAGAAACTGTTACCCCACCTCTGACCTCCAGCCAGCTGTCTGGTGACTGTCCAGCTCCAGAGATGTTACACATGTAGAGTCCTTCATCAGACTCAGAAACACTGTGGATGGTCATGTTTCCTGTGGAGCTGCTCCTGATGAGAAGCCCGTCTTTGTAGAAATCTGCTGTGGGACTGGAGGAGGAAGACTTCCTGTTTGTACAGCGCAGAGTCACAGCGTCCCCCTCCATCACAGGAAGGACCGGACTCTCCAGGATCACCGAGCCACCTGAGTGACAGATCGTGATGCTTCATAAGATTGCTTTATGTCGGTGTCATGCATCGGCTGTGGTGCCCTTGTGTGTAACAGACTGTTTGGAGGTGAATTTTTCTCTCCAGCTGTTTAAACCCACCGGTCACAGTGATGCTGGCGGCGTCGCTGCACCCCCCCTCTGCAGACTCACACCAGTACACTCCAGTGTCTGATGGGTAAAGGGCATCGATGAAGCAGCTGGATTCGTGTATTCCATCCCTGGATGTGGAACAGTCTTTGTTCATGTGTGTGGATGTGTTCTTCTTAACCCTCCAGTCTGAAGCGCTCCCCTGCTGCCCACAGCTCAGAGAGACAGACTCGTACTGAAAGAACTGGGACCTGTTGGGAAGGACTCTCAGAGCGGCTGCAGCAGACAAACAGATGGACGCAAAATGAGATTTTTATTGGAAAAGAATCTGCAGAAGTGAACAAACAGGAAAACACACGCTGTAGATTGTATTTAAAAAATAATAATAAGTGGACCAAAGTCAGGAAACGAGTCCTTAACAGTCACCTTCACATCTGGAACACAACAGCTGGATGTTTGCTCTCCAGCAGCTCTTGTGCTTGGCTGATTTGACTAACACTGATTTGGTGAATTCATGTTTTAAATCGTCGATCTGCTTCTAATTCAGAGCCACGAATGTGCTTGCTAATTAGCGGTGGCGGTAGCTAAGGTTAATTTCAGCACACACCGTGTGGTGAAATCCTGCTGCAACTTCGGCTTTGAAAGCTGAAGTTAGTTTCGCACCATTTCACCCTAACCCTAACCCACAGTGGTTTGCTCCACTTCCTACCTGCTCGCCGTAAAGGAGCAGCGCTGTGCAAGAGACGTTGAGCTGCTAGCTGTTAGCATTCGGTTGTATTACCTGCCGAGGGAGTTCTCGCATGTCATCGTGATAACTGTCTACACCTCCCCTCGACCGACGCGGCAGCAGCATGCGAGCTCTCACACTGTGGTCTCACAGCTGCAGATATCACACCCCCAGGCCTTCCTCCTCATCTCTGGAGATTTCAGTAATGCTTCCCTGTCCTCAACTCTCCCCACCTTCACCAGGTATGTCAAATGCCACACCAGAGACAATAAAACACTGGATTTACTGTATGCAAACACCAAGGATGCTTACAGCTCTTCACCCCTCCCCCCACTGGGCAGATCTGATCACAACCTGTTTCATCTGCAACCTACTTAAATACCTTTGGTGAGTAAACAACAGCCAACCATTCTGTATGTGAAGACATAGCACATGACACTGAGGGACTGTTTTGACACCACAGACTGGAAAGTGTTGTGCAGTCCTCACGGGGAGGACATTGACAGTTGCACATCAGTGCCGGCAAGACCAAGGGGATGGTGATAGACTTCCGCAGGAAAGCACCACAGACTACACCGGTGTGCATCCACGGATTTGACATTGAGATTGTGGAGGAGTACAAATACCTGGGGGTGTACACCGAAACAATAAACTGGACTGGTCCACTAACACTGATGCCGTGTACAGGAAGGGCCAAAGTCGTCTTCATCTCCTGAGAAGACTGAGGTCCTTTGGAGTGTGTAGGACATTACTGAGGACTTTCTATGACTCTGTGGTTGGGTCTGCAGTCTTTTTTGCAGTGGTTTGCTGGGGCTGTCCTCGACTGCCCTCTGAACACCACTGAGGATGTAGGTGAGAGGAGGATGTTAACCAAGCTGACATCGATCATGGACAACCCCTCCCACCCCCTGCATGACACAGTGGGGGCCCTCAGCAGCTCCTCTAGTGACAGACTGCTGCATCCACCCTGTAAGAAGGAACGCTGCCGCAGGTCCTTCATTCCATCAGCTGTCAGATTATTCAACTCCAGCGTCACCTAACAAAAGACTGTGTTGATGTTGTTTGAAAAATTATGCTCATATCCATACTTTTTTCCGCAATAATTTACTGTTTTGTATATTTTTTCTTCTGTGCAGTAGTAGTAACACTATTTATTATTATTTTTAATCTGAAGGCATCTTACTTTGATCTTTTTTCCACAGCTATTGGGGCCATACATACTTTTACATATTTTTTATAGATTTTTTTCTACATATTTAAATTTTCTTTTATATTGTCAAATTTCATTTTGCTTGTATAATATGTACATATATATATATATATCCTACTTTTTATTTTGTTTTTTGTTTTTTTCAAATGTTCTCTACCTCTGCTGCTATTTTTCTTCCTGCTGCTTTCACATGCTGTTGTAATACCCAAACTTCCCCGACTGGGGATAAATAAAGTTTTGTCTTATCTTATCTTGAACCCGCCCACACAGGAGCTCTCCACCAGTTTTTAGTGGCTTATTCTATTTTATCCAGTGTGTTTACAGACACGTTATTGATGCTGCTGATTCTCTTAGTTCTAGAAAATTAGTTTCTTTAATTTGATAAAGTAAACCTTGAAAATCATGAGTGAGTAGAACTTTTTTGTTTAATTATCGGTGCTTTCCATCGCACGTCACTGCCCTCTGAACTTTATTGGCCTCTTATTTACTGAACATCCATAAATATCAGCACACTCCTGTGTGCTGACATCATTCTCATTAGCTGATGTCTTAGTTGGGATGAACATCAAACGCATTCTTGTTCCGCTTGGTTCCTGACATCATTATATTAAAGGGGCGCTCACAGTTTTACGCTTCTCTCATTCTGTGCTGCAGGTCACTTCAGGTCACAAAGAATAAACATGAATAGACAGAAAATATGTAATTATGATGTCAGTAAATGTGTGCTAAATGTAATTAATGTTCTTGAATACCCATGAGAAAAAACAGATTGAACATAGGATCAATATTTCCCACTCAGAATTAACTCTATCTACAAGTTCACAATCTGAACTTTAATGTATTTCTTTTTTCAAAGGCAATGATTTTGCATACTTTTCTCAAAGTAACGCCAATTTACTATATTTGACAGTGCGGCTGATAAGCAAACTTGCCACCTTCTGTCTTCTGCTGCTTCCTCATTTCACTGCGGATGTTATTTTGCACCATAAGTGAATTCATCAGAAAACAAGCAGCAAACCTCTCCGCTGGGTTCATGGTTCAGGTCAGCGCGAAGCTGTGGCGCCATTTTGTTGAGTTTATTTTCTCATTAAATGAGTGCCGTCTGCTGCCTGTCCACAAAGCAGAACTTTAGAGACGAAATCAAAGAACCAAATCTGATGTAACGTCTGCAGCTGCAGGGCGTTACAGTGCATGAAGAAGATGCTAACAAAGCTTCAGCCACAAACAAGAGCAAACACCTAGAAGCAGCTGCTGTCAGCGTGAACCACAGTGAGAGAAAGATGCAGCTCACAGATTCTTTCTGCAGAGACTTTATGAACATCTGGCCGTGAAGGGAAGCGCAACAGCAATTATTCATGTGGGCCCTAATTAGGACAAAATATCTACCTGTGTTTAATTCAGTGGAGTATTTCAGTTTGAGCAGTAACTGCCTGAATTGCATAAGATCATTTGTGGTGATTCCTTATCTGTCATTTAATAAGTACTGAGAAGTAGAAAAGCTCAGTTCATGTACTAGAAGTCTGTTTTCAGTAACTAAGTTAGTTAAAGTTATTTGTTGTAAAAGAATTAAAATACTCACAAATTAAATAACGTTTGAAAATACACAGATCAGATCAGGCTGTAGCCTTCTCAGCCGGTGGCGGATACGAACGCTAACACGACCCAGAAACGAGGATGTTCTTAATGTTTTAGAGCTAAAACACACTCAGTACTCACCGACGACGGCGCAGAGCGTTGTTATGTCCATGCTGCTCTGCCGCTGGTACAAACACAGACTTCTTGTGTCACAACATCAGAGTGCTTGTGAAGGAGGCCAGTTTCCTGCTTTAATCGTGTCTTTTTTTCACACCTCAAATGTCAAAACTGGCCTCACTTTGCTGATGACCTGTTTTGTTTTGTTTTTTAGTAGCAGTCGAACATCTTGAATCTGATCACTGCCCAGATTGGTGGATGAAGTGTGCAAAGGTTCAGGTGAATCAGCACAGAGTCAGAAGTTTATCACATGTATGATTATATCAGCAGTGACACAGCAGATTCTCTCAGTGTGTCTTGAGCATTTCACCTTCACTGGTATTTCACATATGACAGTCTGTATGGACTTCATTTGCCCCTCAGGCTGTGTGGGGGTTTTTCCAGGGTTCTCCCCAGGAATTCTTGGTATGAAGGTTCTTTCATTTTGGCAGAAAAAAAAGAAACAAGCAGACAGTAAAGCTACATCACTACAATTATACAACTAGAAATTACAGCTCACCCTGATTGTATTCATAAAAAAGTATTAATTCACCTAAAAAGAAATTCCTTGTTTAAGTTGCTGTTTTTTTATTAGATAGATAGATACTTTATTAATCTCCAAAGAGAAATTTACACATTTTTTTTTACTTTTTTTTAACAATTAACATTAGCACACACAATAATTATTTTTTACAGTTATGTTAATTTATCTCATGTTTTGGTTTGTTAAAAGCACAGTGTAGGTACTATAGGCACATAAAGAAAGAATCATTTAAAAATGAAATGAGCAGCATTTCTAGAATCGTCGCTTTAAAAGTCACATGAGTGTGACGTCATCGCGCAGATTACGTAACGCACGTGATGTGACTTCTATAAATGGCTGAAACCAGACCAACTCGTTCGGCAGTCGACAGCTCAGCAGGACGCAGTGGTCTTCTGACAGACCGGCAGGTAGTTTTATGGTTCACGTCGGGGACTTCGTGCTTGGCTTCAGTTTTCCTCTCTGGCCTTTCATAGCACATTTAAGTACGGTGGCCTGGACGACCGATGAAGGTAAACTCATATATTTTCGCTACGCTAGTTGCTAGTTAGCTTTTATTTTATTTATTCCATTCAAACGTCCGCCGGAGCGGCAGCTGTTAGCTTACGTAAGTCGGGTAGAAACTGTGTCCAGACATGTTCTGCTGAGAGTTTCTAGTGACCATAAACCGCAATGTGAAGTGAAGTTAGTCGTTATGTTCATTGTGGCTTCGCTGTAACCTTTTAACCAGAGATTACACCGACCGTGAAATAACTCAACGTAACAAGCAGCTGGCGGGAGGGTTGGACTTTCTTTGCTTTAAAGAAGCACTACATCTAAATTAAGATGGTCCACACTAAGCCTGGTCCTAACTTTTAAGTCGGCCTTTTTTTAAGATAAGTCTTTAAAACGGACTTCAGCGTCCATGCCGCTGCTCCAGCAGCTGTGCTGTTGCCTAGCAGCGTGTGTTGCCAGGATACGCTCGTAAACCAAATATGAAGCGAACAAGTGGCTTTGCTCCTCTTCTCTTTGTGGTTTTCACAAGCTTTCAGCACAGCATGGCAGGTGAGCTCATTTCATGATTGAGTCAGTATGATTTGGTGGGATCTGATAATCTGGATGACCAAACAGCTGGACGGGTGCGGTGAGCATGCTGTCTGGACGGCTTTTACAACTGAAGAAAGAGGCCTTGTTTTACTCTGAATTGTTCGAGCTGCTTTAGGAGAAACCATCCTTGCTGGGGTTTTTTTTTTTGGTAATGTGGTCTGTGTCGATTTGAGCGTACAGCTGACGTGTCAGTTGAGACATTTGAGACAAGTGATGTGATGGATTCCCCTGAGATTTGGGTTTTCGGGGAGGTGGCTGAGCTGTTCCTGTGTTTCAGATATGTTCAGATGAAGGTTACCGTGAAACTACCAGGTGTCTACTTCGGCTACCTGCTTGAGGTGTCAGTCAGCAGTGTTGGTTCGGAGTCTAGTTGTGTCGTCTCTAGATTTGAGAATGGTGACCGGGCTGTGGTGGGATGTGTGGAGGGAGGAGAGCCTGGTTTTTTCTGTTTTTTAAACCCGATACTGACCCAAGCCCAATGCAGTTAATGTAAACTCAAGCACAGAGTTTCTATTACCCTGTTCCGCATTTGTTGCCATGGTTAAACTTTCTCTGTTTACCCTGGTTACAGATGTGTTTTATACAGGCTGTAGTAACATGTTTAGGTGGAACAGTGTCTGTTCAAACCTCCCATAGAACTCACTGACATTGTCTGGGTATCTTTGTTCATCTTTGTCAGTGCAGATATTGTTTATTTATGTGATTTATCAGGACAGACATGTCCAGGCATGCTTGCATGTTTTCAACACACAGCTTTCAGGGTTAAACATTTTCTCTCCATTTTCCAGGTCAGCCTCAAGTCATTGGGTCGCCTCAGCCAATCATCACCACTCTGGGCGATGACGTCATCCTGCCGTGCCACCTGAAGCCCACACTAGACATGGAGGGGAAGACGGTCGAGTGGTCAAAGCCCGATCTCAAGCCCGACCCCTCAGATCGCCTGAGTCGGGTCGAGTATGTGCACCTTTACAGGGACTGGCAAGACATCCCGGACATGCAGCTCCGGTCGTACGCCGGGAGGACTAAAATGTTCCCAGACCGCCTGAAACATGGAAACATATCCCTGAAGATCATGAGTGTGATGCTCACAGATGCAGGAAGATACAAGTGTCACGTCCCAAAGTTAATTAACGCAGTGAAGGAGTCAATTGTTGAACTCGTTGTTGGTGAGTACATTTCTTTAGATGTTCTATAATTGTTGATAGTTTTTAGTATTCTGTTGTGAATCAAATGAACAAATCTTCTGTTTTTTCAGAACCGAACTCTGTTCAAACGTGGACGCCAGGAACGACGCTGCATCCCAGAAATGTCCAAACTCCAGATCCAAGGAATGAGATAAATGTTACAGGTGAGAAAACGGTCCAGTTCTCTGAGGAGGAGATATATATAAATATACTTTATATCACACATATTTACATATACTGACACTACAATGTATTTCAGTCTCTGTAATCGTTCTCTGTTTGCTCTTCCTCACATCAGGTGGTCGGTCACATCTGGCAACGGTGATCGCAGCTGTTCTCTGCACGTTACTGATCCTGGGTGTCGTCGTCGCATATTTACTTCACCGCAAATGTCAGCAACAGAATGTGAGCCGGAAGGAAGCAGAACCTCTCGTAGCTTCTTGTTGGGTAAATCGTACCAGACTTTTGAGCCGGCTGACTAATTATGTAAATTCTGTTTATTGTCCCTCCAGCTTATAAAGTATGATGACACCCCATGCAAACCACTTCCAGCCTGAGTCCTTGCTCAAAGACACGTCAGTACTTGATGTTAATGGAGACGAGAGCGTTCCACCCATTAAAGCTGATGGATGTTTGGTTTAGACTTTGAAGAACTGTGCTCTCAGCACATGACCTGCGGCAGGATCCCATGAGACTTTTTTTGTTAATGGAGAGAAAGACGGCGAACTTTGGTCCAGCATTACTTTTAGCGTTGAGTTTGCTCAGACTTGATGAAGATGACAGCCGGTTCACCTCAAAGCGACTCGTGGTGGATGAAGTTTTTGTTTTTTTGCACTCAAACCGTTCGTGTTCGTCCTCTTCTCCCCAGAGGAGGATAACTGTGAATGGCCTGTTTTTGTGTTGAACTGAAATATATTATTTACAAAGGCACTTTTTAGGCTTGTTGTTTTTCAGACGTTGTAGTAGATTACACATCAGAGTCTGTCAAACGAAGCCTCGTTCTAACTTATGTTTTACACATTGCTAAATTAAACGGGTAGCGCCTCACAGGCTAGCTTGCACACAGAGACGGGTTTCTGAGCATTCACATGCTAACTGACTGTTGCATCACCAACTGACAAAGCTAATGTTAGCATGCTAACATGACCTGTTTATAGTGAAGAATAAAACGGTCCAAATGTTAGCTGCATTCCATAAAAATACTCAACATACCTCAATTTTCAAAAATTTATGCCAATGTCATTTGAATAAATGAGCAAATAAATTAGTTAGCTTAGCATAATCAGAAATACTACTTATTTGCTACTTACTCTGAAACATGTTCTTTAGTTCTTCATGTATGCAGGTAAAGCACTATTATTATTTATAAAAGATATATTTAGATAAACTTTTTGTGCCTCTAAAGCTGTAATGTTTCAAAATGATGTGGTTGGCTGACATTTTCAGAGCTATATTCTTTAAATCAGAAGAAATTGTTCAGATTAAGTTCTCTCCACTCTCTTAACATCAGCTCTGAGTGCCTTTGAGCAGGTCATCTTTAATATTAGTTATATTTGTATACAGTATTTTCATTGTTGTATTGTTCTCTTCACAACTTGTTCCAATTAAAGTTGTTTTCTCTGATCTTAAAGATCAAAATATATGTTGCATTTAAATCTTTTTCTCAGATTAACCTCATGTTATGCCGTTGAGGCACTTAATAAAGATCTCAGGATTCAACTGAAGTATGTTTATCTCACTCTCTGTTTTAGGGATAATATGTTGTGTATGAATATTTCAACAAGTTTTTGCATTTTATTCACAAATGTTATAAAAATAATACCTCTATTCAATGAATACAGTGTTGAAAATAAACACTTTTTCGAAAGACTGCGCGTTGCCTTCATTGTGCTGTGACTGATTCATGTTTCTGCGCTGCAGACATTGTAATCTGACCTTGTTCCATCATCTGAACAAATAACCTTCAAAATTTGTCTGTTTCAATCAGAGGATAAGATGAACAACAAGTATCAGCTGATGTTACCAAAGTTTGGATTAAACAGAAGACTTTACCTCTTAATATGAGATCATCCTGTTCTCGTGATTTGATTGATATTCCCTGAACTCTCAGAGCTTCTGTTGCTGTGTGGCTCCCTCTAGTGTTGTAAAAGGGACACTAACACTCTAAAGTGACGTACACACAGTATGTTGAAGCTGTGGAGATGTGAAGGATGAAGGAGATGTTCCCGTTCTTCAGATATTAAAATGCTACCTCATGGTGGCGCTAGAGGGAAAGTCAGAGGGTCACCACACTGAGTAACATGAATGTCTGTGCTGAAGTTCACATCAGTCCATCCGAAGCCTGTTGAGGCGTTTCAGTCTGGACCAAAGAACACTCCGCTAGCATGCATTAAGAAAAGCTCAACTGCCACATAAGAAGTGCACTTGCTCAACAGAAAATTATTCCTTCATGAATTCATCTGAACTCCAGGAAGTATTTCCACAGCAGAGTCAGCGCCGCTGCACTCCCTGCTGCCTCTGAGACTCAGTATCCGCTGTAACGAGACCAGAGCTCAGACGTCTTCTGAGGTCCTGATTTCCTCTCTGACACTCAATGTCTTCTTTAAGACGACTGACTTCCATCTCCAAACGCTCCCTTTCTTCCTGCAGACGTGACACTTGCTCCTTAAGGTTGCTGATTTCGCTCTCCAGATGTTCCCTCTTCAGCCCATCGATCTCATCTATGACAGGGACGTGGTTCATGTCAGATCCAGTACTTGTGGGGTAATAGTCTAAGTGTAATATACAGCAAGCACGCTGATGGAGGAGACATACAGTTAAAAGCAGTTAATTACCCATGATGATGGTCCTCCTCGCCTGCTGACATATCTGTCCTGGTGATGTTTTAGAGACTGGAAAAAAGAAGTGTTTTGAGTATGGACAGACACATTGAGCACATTGTTAAAACCTTTCAGGCAGCCTAATGACTTACCACATATGTACATCAGAATGCTTAAAATCAGCGCGAGAATAATCATCCCAAACACAGCGAGCAATCCAATCACTGCAGACTTCGACTCCCTCAGTGAAACAACTTCCTTGTAGATATCTGAAAAGTCCAAACACTGATTAGATGGACGGATGTGCAGAAACTCGCTCGTCAATCCAGTTAGTGCAGTTTCTATCTCATGTTGTGTCTGAACTGTCAAGCAAGCAGACTTTTTCATTAAAGATTTGTGGATGAAAACTTTTGATGGGATTTTCACCCTTAGCACAGTTTCATTTCTTTAATTTTTTAGCTGCAGCCTTACTGTCACGAGAAGAAGCTTGATTGACAGTAGCCTATGTTTAAACATTAAACTGCAATGAAAAGTTTAAAAGGAATAGATCAACACTTGCAAGGAAGCGATGAGAACATATGAATTTCATGTCTGTGTGTACGGAATTTAATCAGGATTAGGTTAGCCTAGCTTAGCATAAACACTGGTAGCAGGGGTCAACTACCAGCCTGGCTCAATCTAGAGTTCAGAAATACACCTACGCCAGGCTAGCTGTTTCCCCCTGCTTCCTGTCTTTATGCTAAGCCAAACAAGCCACATCCGGACTCCAGACAGACGTGGTGTTGACGTGGATCTTGTCATCTCACGCTCACAAAAAAGCAGCAGCATAGAATAACGGTTAAAGTAAATGGCACAAAATAATTTCCTTTAACATAAGATTTTAAACAAACAGAAGCAGCCTTGTGACAACATTAGCATGCTAACATTCCTTTGCTAACACACCGATGTTTACAGCAAGTTGCTTAAAGCTTGTTGGTATGTTAACAGAGAGAGTAGCTGAACTTGTTTGCATGCTAATGGTTAGCACACTGTTAGCATTAAGAACATCTGAGGCTGAGGGGATTCAGTGTTGAGATCTGGAGGACTCTTATCATGAAATAAGCTAAAGAAGACTAACAGGGAACTGTATAATTTGTCTCCCTGGACTGTCTGATGTCCTCTTGGTGAACTGTACAGGTGTAAGTGTCGTTGACGGTCATCTCCACTGTGATTCTGCTGTACACAGAGTAGCCTTCATCATGCTCCGTATGGTTGTAGTCGTGAGGGACGATGCTTCGTCCCTCCCCGTCCCTCCACTCGATCTCAGGCTTTGGGTACCAGTTCTTAGCGTCACACTTAAGAACTAATCTGGTGCCTTCAGTGTTCTCTGGAGAGATTTCTGGCTCAGAAACAGCACCAACGACTGAGGAAGAGAGAACATTTGTTGATTTAATCCCAGCACCTTTGTAGCAAAGAAATTGCAGACACATTTTGAAGGCTTACCAAGGCGGACTTGGATGAAAGTTTCCCACTTCTTTTGAACCAGTTTGCATGTGTATGTCCCTTTATCAGAGAGCTGAAGGCGTCTCAGTGTTAATGACATGTTGCCGTTCTTTAGTTCCTGTAGGAACAAACTTGTCCTTTGTTGGAAGGATGCATTTTGCTCATCATACAACAACCGCCCTTCACGGAAGATGTGAACAGAAGTAGGGTTCAGGTCGGACCTTGTCCACTCTACTGTCTTCTCAGAAACACTCTCTGCAGTTTGTAGGCTGCATGGCAGGGTGACATCCTCACCCACCAATCCTGCTAATGGCTCTGGTGATCCCATTAACTGAGGCTCGCCTGGAAAAAGCACACAAATTGGTCAATGAGGGATCAAAATTACTGGGTTGGGGGCATGAAATTTTTTCAGGTTTTGAGGGGAGGCATTCCAGAAAAGGTTTATGTTAGTGTGACAACATTTGCTAATTAGCATGAAACACAAAGCACAGCTGAGGGTGTTGGGACTGTCATGGGGTTTGCAGGTCGTCAACTAGTGTATCAGAAAACCAAAACTTCGACCTCATGATGGTGCTGGAGGAAAAGTTCAGTCAGTCAATCTCAAGATGTTGAGATTTTTTCACTCAAATCCATCTATGTCACCTTGCTGGTGGAGCTAGCCAACCATCTTTAGGACACATCCTCTGGGGACCGTGAATGCCGGCAGATAAATTCATGGCTATCCACCCTGAGATAGTTCAGCTTTAGTGGTAGACTGACATTGGCATCAGCAGAGCCAGAGTGCTGCTGGCATGGCTAAAAAACTGCTGAGGCATGAGATCCTCTTTGGATTTTGTCTCCAAAATCACTAAATTCTACACTTCTTACAAAGCAGCTCAATAATGGTTCATCAGATGTGGGATTTTTCAAACTTCCCCAGTGTGAAACTTCAAAAACCACAAGTCATGTGGTCAGTCCTGCCAAAAGAGGAAGTTACAGCATGAACATACAGCTGAGACTCAAATCATCTTTACTGGGATGTTATTTTTACACCTTTCAGTCTGTTGTTATTAAGCACGGCCACTATGCTCCTCTTTTCACAGAGGCTGTTGTGTCAAAGTTTAAAGGTTATAGTGATTTTACATTATCTTTACAACCCTTAGACTGCTGCATATGTTTGCAAAGCCCATAAGATCAATCAAAATAGTTACGCTGGTCGCGCTGGAACCAGCACTACCATTTCTGGAAGTTGAGGTTTGATGGCTTGAAGGACCAAACCAGCACAGTTTGCTGGTCACATAATATTTAGATCTTCCATCCAATGTTTCGTCGTGATTGTGCCTAATTAACATATTGTCTGAGGGCTCTTATTATAAACTTAGATGCTGTAGAGGAAACACAGGGCAGCAGATACAGTATGAGCCGCTTCTCTCAAACTGTTCCCCAAAGCCAAAAGGTTTTCTAGATGCTCGCAGGTGAAAGGACGACACAGTGCAGGTTTGAAGGAAATCCTTCAGATGTTCCTGAAAATGGATGTCACCAAGATGACATCAGAATAATCTAAAAAAATCCCCTGAAGTTCTGTCCTGAGTGAATCGTATCGTACATCCAAACCAACCAACCACTAGGATGAACCACTATTATGAAATGTGTGACTTTGTAGCAGAAGGTCCGAAGGACAAAGATGTAATCACTCGTGCTCACCTTTGATAGCAGAGAGGACATTCGTGAAGAGGAGGAATTCAACCAGACCACATGCTGCCGTCGCCGACATCCTGCTTCTGTGTGCCGTGAAAAGGGAGCAATGGATCACACAGATCACGAATGATTAACCAACACCAGCTCAAACTCTTACCACTTCTCACTATCAGTGCACTCTCTCTCCCTGGAGTTCATCAGCTCGTGACACATCATGTGGCTGCATTGAGTCTTTCTGCCAGTCAGCGACGTGCACAGCGTCACACAGGTGTGTCAGCATTGCACAAGTAGTCGAAGCCGAGGTTTGCCAGGTATGCGAACCACTTACCTTGTTTCACTGCCAAGGTGCTGCACAAAGATGGTTTTATGATTTCTGGTTGAGTAACTGACCTTACGAACAAAGAAAAAGCTGACGTGGTGGAATCCGACATGCATGCTAAATGCTAAAAACTGTGCTGAGCTTTATTGCTTAGAATTTGTGTTTGCTTAAAATGATAGCTGAGTGTAAAACGCTCACCCCGTGTAGATTTCAAAGGTAAAATGTTTCACAGAAGCTGTGGTCAGGTTGCTATAATGTCAGTTTCTGTGGGTTCCAGCGGTGGTTCACTGGCTTCACATGATCAAAACTTTTTTCTGCTTTTCCAACTCAGTGGTCCATCCACTTTTGTTGGTTTAAATTGGTTATTAAATTGGTAATTGCATTGGTTTAAACCAACCAATGCAATTACAGTAAATCTGTCTCCAAGGAGTCTGTCTTTCTGCCAAAAACATGTCTAAGTTGAATTCAGGCTTGCATGCAAGAAGCTACTGTGGAGCAGGTTGGGCCAGTTTGTCAAGTGCAAAGTAACAAATGTCCCTGCAGGACAACAGGAGGATGTGGTTCAGACATGAAAGATGGAATAACCTTCATTCCAAAGTCAATATCAGACACACAGTGAGCACAACACACACATATCCAGAGAGCTACATGCTTAAGAAATAACAATAAAGTAGTTTAAAGAAAATAAAAACATCTGAATTGGGAACCTACACGTCTGATCTGCACTTGTATGATTACTTGTCTTTGATATTTTTTAGCACTTATAAATGTTTAATCTTTTTTATTTGTTAATTTAAACACAAGATACTTGTGCTCAAAAAGAGGATTCATTCTCAGTGAAGAACCTTGGAGCCCTAATCTGCCTCTATACCTGCCAAAGAGCAGTGATTCCTAACAAGTCTCTGGGGGTCATCAGGTGGAAACCTCCCTTCAATGGTGTTTCGCCTACTTAGTCCCACGACACCTCCAGGAGGCTAGGCGGTGAACTCCAGTGTCCCAGAGTAACCCAGCCCAATGCCAGTTCACACTGCTCCTACACAATCCAAACAGCACTGCCATGTTCAACTGACCCAGAGATGCTCCAGGTAGTGGCCAGTACCGATGCTACCGTTTAGCTAATGCTAAATGCTAACCGCTAAGAAGAACAGAAGAAGACAATACAGTTCCGATGCAACCATTTAGCTAATGCTAAATGCTAACCGCTAACTGCTAAGAAGAACAGAAGAAGACAATACAGCTAGATTCACCTTACAACACAAACTCACCTGAACAGGCCGCATGGCCCCAAAGAGAGACTCTAGCTAGCCACACCCCACCTTATCTACACTTCCTCTTCCTGGATCTCTTCCTATTGGGAGAGAGAAAATAGGGCGGGGAAAGCAGAGCAGAGGAGAGGTGTCTTGTTCAGACTTTAACCTTTTCTCCTGCCGGATTAGGCTTGCATCATCCCCTCTGCTCAGATTCTGTCTTTAAATCTGCATACTTAGTCTTCTTCCTTTCATAAGCTGCCTCCACTGAATTTTCCCAAGGGACTGTTAACTCAATAAAAAAACACAGTCTTTTTACTCATGGACCATAAGACAATGTCCGGCCTCAGATTACTGTAAACTATTTCCTGGGGCACAACTAGCTTTCCTCCCAAGTCCACCTGCATTTGCCAATCATCAGCCCCTACCAGGCAACCACCTACCTGCCTTCTCCCTGACTTAGCAGCTCTATTTTTCTCCCCCTCTCGAACAAACTGCACATCTAACCTCTCCTTTCTAGAACTTCCAGAATTCACCTGCTTCCTTCTCTCTTCAATGCCTGCGGCTAAGCTTCTCAGCACCTGATTATGCCGCCATGTATACCGGCCTTGTGATAAGCTAATTCTACAACCTGACAAAATGTGCTTTAAACTTGCTGTACCTGAGCAGAGTGGGCATGATTGATCGCCCTGTACCCAGAGACTTAGGTTTTGCGGAGTTGACAACACATCGTATGTCGCCCCTATCAGAAATTTAATACGGCCTTCCTCCATATTCCACAGGTCCCTCCAACTAAGTTTCCTCTTCTCAACACCTTCCCAATTCAACCATTGTCCCTGTTTGGCCTGACCAACTGCTTTTGCCCCCCTTAAGTTGGTAAGATTTAACAGCGTTGTCTCTACTGCCCCCAAGTGGCTAAAAAATAATTTAAAGTGGCAGCTAGCGTTACTGCTGCTGTTCTGTTCCAACAATATGACAAAATGAAAGTGGTTGCTATGGTGATGAGAATCATCATCAGCTTTCTAAAGAGTTTCAGACTTTTTTTTAGTTTTGGCTGTTTTCAGAGAAAAAACAGAAAAAAGTCACTCAACACTTCCTGCTGAGCAGCAGACAGACTCAGTCAGACCAGATGCTGAACGTTCCCTCAGGAGCTGGAGGAGACCAAAACCAGAGCTCAAAGACAGAGAATACTGGAGTGACATTAATCAGCGACACGAACACGACTCCACATGAATCATCATGATGCTCTGTAATCGGCTGGATGTGGAAATGAGCGACTGTTTGCCAACAAGTTCAACACATCAGCTTTAGATGAGATGATATCCCGGGGGTGTGTCGCTGCAGCATGACTTTATTTCCTGGGGAAAAAATATTTCACCACAATATATTTGTAGAATTATATTTATACATTCATAGAGATAAAAACAAAATAAGTCTTTAAACAATTAAAAATACTTCTTTACATACTCGTATTCATGTGCATATATATATTTTATTTAAAGTTGTTTAAATTTAAACTTTAAACCCTGTGCAGCTCTACTTTCTTTGACACCCACACAAAAGCCAAAACCACATATATATATATATATATACAAACACACACACACACACACACATATATATGTATAATATATTCTTTTTTAAAAAAGTACAGAGGAGATGTGGAGTCCACGAAGGTCGTTTGTAACACTGTGAGGGTTAAGAGCTCCTCTTTGTGGAGTAATTAAACAGATTTTTTCAATCTATAAAAATACTTCCAAAAAAGAACTATAAATAATACTTTGAATTTAGGATTGGAGATCAGGTTTTTGAGAGGCTACCTTCCTGCTGTCTGTATTTCTCTTGTTGTAAAGTGAATCACAGGAAACAGAAGCCTGTGTGCGATGCACCCGGTGTGTTTTCACTCCCACACAGAGGATGTGGTGAGGGCCACTCAAACAGCTCAGTCCTTTTCTCATTATCAGCGAGACAGGATGAAGAGCTTTGTGTTGTATCTCAGCCTCTGTGAGTAACCATCTCCTTCTATCTTTCTTTCTGTGCTTTGACTTTGACAGTATATCTGACAGAAAGCTGACTGGCTCAAACTCAAACAAAAACACATCAAACAATGTCCTGAATCATTTTTTTATGTGTGTTTCAGGTGTGTTTCATACACTTGTCTTATCTGATGCCAAAAGAGAAGGTAATGAGCTGCTCTCTGTGTGCATATATTTTAATTACTTCAGGGGCGTTTTAGTGTAAAACAAGACCCGAAGTTTCTCTGTGACACTTTTATTTCCTAAAACTATATAAACATGTCACCTGGTTGCTGCTGCTCTGTTAATATATGGAGATCTTGGAAGGGAGAGTGATGACATTGATTGTAGATGACATTAGTTCATATATGCCAAAATCCATAATTTAAGACTCATCAGTACATGTGGCTGTGTGGTTGTGGTTGGAATCGTTCTCAGGCTGTTTTTTCCATGTTTTTCCTCCAGTCTCTATTCGAGTTAGTCCCAGCAGATCTCAGTTCCTCCAGTATGAGAGCGTCTCTCTGAGCTGTGAGGTCTCAGCCGGAGGCGGTCGGCTAAAGAGGAATACAACCAGCAGAGGAACTGAGTCCTGCCCGTACAGCTGGGGAAACCTGGACCGATCAACCTGCACCATTGACACACTGTACCCCTCAGATACTGGATTCTACTGGTGCGAGTCCAGTTCAGGAGCACAAAGCGAGGTTGTGCACATCAAAGTTACAGGTATGGTCTGAAAGTGGTCTCTTTAGATAATCTCACCGTTCGTGACAATTATTAAGGCTTAAAGTTATGCAAAATTATGATCACAGATGCTTTGAGTGACAGCTAGAAGATTTTACTTCAGTGAATTTCAAAGCTAAACTGAAATGTTGTGAAATGTCAAACAGCATAAGCGATGTGTGTTAAAACAGACATGTTGAATGGTGTTAATTATCAAACTATGGAGGTGCAAAATAGGATTTTGTTTGTTTGGGCAGAACCATGCTAGCTGCTAAACACACAAACATCAGAGTGGTATCAATGGTCTCACCTAAATCTGCCTATAGCCAATAAACATTTTCCTAAAAATGGCTCAAACTATCGGTCAGTTAGATGGTCAGTCCACCACTTTGGTCCAGGTCTGTTTGCTGGATTGCCATGAACATTTGTTCAGAAGTTCATGTTCCCCTCAGGATGGACCATAATCACTTCAACACATCACCAGGTGGTTAACAATTCCCGCTGTCCTCAGCTGTAGCTTGTGTTACATGCTAATTAGCAAATGTTAGCAGGTGGACACCATTGGCTCTGTGATCCTGCAGAGTCCAGTCCCTCCTTTTTCCTCCACAGCTTTCCATCAACTCCAACGATGATGGCAGCTGTGAGGTTTATTTCTGTTGCTGAATCAACACACTTAGTCTTCAAAATCACATCTTCAGAGAAACAAAGAAACAGCAAAACGTGACGAACTTGCCCAGAGTTCACACATCATCTGTGTTTTCCTGCTCGTTCATGTCTGGAAAGTCTTCTGCTTTCTGGAGCTGCAAACTTTACAAACAACAGTTGTCAGACGCAAGAGGCACCGTGGTGCACTGTTCACATTAAAGATCCAGTGTGGGGGATTAAGATCAGGTTCTCCAGAATGGTAGTCAGAGAGTGGTTTGGGCATTCAGGGCCCACCTCAGTCAGAGGACCACGTCTGGCATAAATACAAAACACTAACTAGGGCTGGTCACATGGATGCTGGCTGCTGCCATAACAGCCTCCATCTGTTTGTCTGCTGCAGCCACTCTGAGAGTCCTTCCCAAAAGGTCCCAGTTCTTTCAGTACGAGTCTGTCTCTCTGAGCTGTGGGCAGCAGGGGAGCGCTTCAGACTGGAGGGTTAAGAAGAACACATCCACACACATGAACAAAGACTGTTCCACATCCAGGGATGGAATACACGAATCCAGCTGCTTCATCGATGCCCTTTACCCATCAGACACTGGAGTGTACTGGTGTGAGTCTGCAGCAGGGGGGGGGGCGCAGCGACGCCGCCACCATCACTGTGACCGGTGGGTTTAAACAATGAAAACAGCTCCGTACAGCAGATTGCGATAGGCTGGACATGCAAGGGTTTCTAGCTGGCTGACAGCTTCCTCAAATGCACCAATCAGAAGAGAAACATCAGCATCGCCGAACGTTCAAAGTATCTTCTCGTCTTTCTGCCCGTCTGTCACTCAGGTGGCTCGGTGATCCTGGAGAGTCCGGTCCTTCCTGTGATGGAGGGGGACGCTGTGACTCTGCGCTGTACAAACAGGAAGTCTTCCTCCTCCAGTCCCACAGCAGATTTCTACAAAGACGGGCTTCTCATCAGGAGCAGCTCCACAGGAAACATGACCATCCACAGTGTTTCTGAGTCTGATGAAGGACTCTACATGTGTAACATCTCTGGAGCTGGACAGTCACCAGACAGCTGGCTGGAGGTCAGAGGTGAGATCACAACTGTCATCTGCTTCAGTTTCCTGCTGAGGATGATAGAAACCTGCACAGAATCAGAGTCAGCTTCACTCTTCAACATCCTGTCTTAGCTAGCTGACTGCATTTTAGCATTTTAAGGGCTGGGAAAGAGTTTTCTGATTCAGTGAACTATTGGGTCTTGTGCAAGTGTACATTTGAAAGAATGCTAATTCAACTAACCACTCAGTTGTGAAAGATAAAGCAATGTTCACCGTGAAGTATGATTTATATCCACGATGTCCTGCAGGAGAAAAGCGAGAACTGACAATCAGCTATTTTTTTAAGGTGTTGCATTGTTTTCTCCCTTTTGTCAGGTAGCTACAGCCTTATGCATGGTTTTGGTTTGTAAATGTCAGCTTGGTGCCTGATTCCACTCTGTGAAAATCAAGAAGATGAAAGTTAAAGTTGAAGTCCGACAGAACATATGTATATATGTCATTTAATTGTTTTTTTTAACACAAACAGTGTTAAAAACTTCCATAATCTCTGTCCAGTTTCAGACTCAGCACGTTCAGGTTCTCCTGCAGCCCCCGTGATGTCCGTCTCCAGACTGATATGTCATGTCTTCGTCGGGTCTCCTTACCTGCTGTCCACCATCCTACTAGGTCTCATATACAGAGACAACAGAAGAGGTGAGAGCAGCATTTGGCCTGCTCAGGTCAGTTTGTTTGGGTGCTCATAGCTCCTATTTTGGTCTGTTTTGATCATTCTTCTTTGTCTCTTATTTCTTTTTCATGTTTCTTTGTCACATTGCAGCATCTCAAAGAGTTGCAGAGGACAGAGGCCACAATGTCATCATTGAGGTGGACTAAATGAGAAGACCGCATGATATTGATTATTATGTTTATGTATGTCTGTATTACATTTATGTGTTAGTGTATATGTGTTATTCACTGTGAGGGGGCTTAGTACACCCAGAACTAGTAAATCTTATCTAACCTGGACATAAGTTTTTAACTGCTTAAATGGGATTTGGCCTCTTTGATTAATTGTCCTATTTCCCAGCTGCTTTTGAACGCACCATCCAGTGCGCTGTCCGCGGTGCTGAAAAGCGCGTCGGTTCCGTTTGGCTCCTCTTTCTCTTCTCTCTCATTGCTTACTCAGATGTTCCGTCTCGAGCCCTCACATGTGATCACGTGAACATTTAATTTCAGTAATAGGTCTCAAAAAGCAGCACGAGTGTCTAGATCGCGGCTCGCAGGCTCGTACGTGGCAACGTACGTGGTAACGTCACACAAAACGCTATGTTCCCCGCCGCGCCTGCCGAAGATCGTTTGTGTCTGTCAGATGGAGACCTAGACGTTTTTCTGGCCTGGAGAAACACCGCGGGAGATGAGCACAACGTTGCCACAGCAACAGACCTGAAACAAAAGAAGACGAAGAAGAAAACAGAATGAGCTCACAGTTGACTTACAGCTACCTTGTCCTGCATTCAAAACCTTACTGTAAAAGTAAAAGTAAGTAAAAGTAGTAAAAGTATGTATATTATCAGCAAAATGTCTAAAGTGTTCAATCAGCAGAGAAATGGTTTTCTCTTTTCAAGTTTCTGCACTAATATCACTTCTGCATTAATGCAGATGTTTTCAGCCTGTCACAAACGTGCACAATACGTGGTTTTCACTGGTCAGTAAGGGGGGGAAAGTCATCTTAAAAGTTACTAAAGCTGTAAGACAAATGTAGTGGAGTAAAAAGTGCAAATTTTGCCTCTGAATGTATTTAGCATACACTTAAAGTAAAGAAAAAAAATACCTCGAAACGGTACTTAAATACAGTAAATGAGTAAACTACTGAGCTACTCTCTCCACTCCCACTCTTCCTGCAGACACTGGACGTTTTTAATCACGTGGGTGATCCATCCTATCACGAGACGATCTTCGTCTCTCACTCTCTCTCACACACACACACACACACTCTCTCTCTCTCTCTCAGACTGAAAATAGATCCATCTGGGTTTGGTCTGGCAATCACCCCCTTCCGATTCCACCACAAATTTGACCAAAATAAACGGGGGAGAAATCGACGTCTGGCGGCCGTCAACCGGAGGATTTACCGCCATTTTTCTCGGTCTCGCGCTTCTGTTTTTCATACATTTTCTACAGTCTTATTTTCCCTGTTGTGTTTTTCTCCGCCGCCGAAGTGATGTCTGTCGCGGGCTTGAAGAAGCAGTTCCATAAAGCCACCCAGGTAAGCAGAGCCCGTCCAGCCGGTGTCTGATGTCCGTTAGCTCGCTAACCTTCAGTTTCCTCCACGTTTCAGCCGTAACACTGACACGAAGCTAACGATACATTAACGATAAAAAAAAAGCTCGAAATCATGAAAAAAAATAGCATTAAATTCTCCTTTTTGTCCCCTTTGTGTTCCCGTATTTAAACGAGCACGTTCACATTCAAATTGTTGACAAATATTCATGTTTAGGGTAAAAAAAAAAGGGATTTTAGCTGGAATGAAGATGAAGCCCCCCCCCAGTGAGGATGGACAGGCTGTTTCCTCGCGTGCATTTGTGCAAGCAGGGTATACCCCCCTCTCAAACAGGCGCGCACGCGAAGGGATGTTACGTAACAGAATATTAGTTGAAAATGTGCGCGTGTGTGCGCGTGCGCCTGCAGAGCTGATTGGCTGTTGCTGCACGCAACAGGGAATTCCCTCCATCCTCCTTTACATCGGTCCATCTTTACATCTGTCAGAGCCCCCCTCCATCATCCCTCCTTCTCCTCTACAGCCCTCCGTCTCTCTGTTCCTCCATCCATCATTCTTGTAACCTGTTCTTCATCCCTCCCCCGCTGTAGTCATCCTCCCATCATCCACCTCTCCACCTTCCACTATCATCCTTCTAAACACACTTCCATCCCTTCATTTCCTTTTATGATGCCTCTAATCATCCCTCCATCTTTTGTTTGTCTTATCCATCCATCATGCAATCAGTCTTTTTCTTTCCTCTCCCTCTGTAGTCATCCCTCTGTCATCCATCTGTCCAACACTCCTCCATCCCTCCATCTCCCTCTATGATCTTCTCCTTCTCCTCCATCCTCCCTCATTTTCACTTACGTCCCTCTATCATTGTTGTATGCCAGTCTCCTGGAATTATACCTTCCATCCTTTTTTTATCACTCTGAACATCCCTCCATCCCCTTTTAAAACTCTCTAATGGCCTTTCTGTCCCTCCATCATCGTGTTACAACAGGTCCTGTCCCTCAGAGGTATCCTTTTTTATTTCTCATCCCTCCAACTCCCTTTTCTCTATGATCATCCCTCTTATCATCCTCTATCATTTTCCCATCCCCCATTTTTCTTTTTACCCTGTAGCCATTCATCTGTCCTCTCTCTAAGCATGTTGCACATCCCTCCATTATGTTTCCACCCCTCCATCTTTATATGTGTGAAGTCACCTCTTCATCATCTTTCACAGATCACTCTTCATCCCTCTATTTTCCATTTCTCCTGCACGCATCCCTCCATCCTCTCCTTTCAGCCTCCTTGCATCCTTCCATCGTTCTTCCATTTTCATAGTAAATGCAGGTGTGAAGTTACATCCCACCTGATGACCTCCGCAGTTGTTGTTCTGTTCAGTAACAGTCGCGATGAAGAGGAGTGTTAACAGACTCTTTCCCGACGTGAAGGAGAGACTTGCGAGGAATCCTTTTGACTTTTTAGCCTCTTCGCTGTCGGTTGTTTGCTGATGTCGCGTGTGAATGTGAGATGTCATGTGACAGACAGAAAGACAGTCCAGTCACTCCACCCAAACACCTCCTCCTCCTCTTCCTCCTCCTCCTCCTCCTCTCATAATGTCACTGCTGTGTGCTGTAATACAGTCAGTTTTGCCTACAGAGTCTACAGCGATGCTAGCAGGTCTGACACTGTTTTCTGCAAGTGATCAGATTTCTGTGTCCAGACATCACCGACCTGTCTGCAGGGGTTGCTGCGGTAACAGCGAAACTACGTACGTTAGCGATGCGACTTTCAAGCTTGGAGGCATGAGGCATGGAGATCCATGCAATCTGGATCAAACACCAGATCTGAGCTGGCAGTCTGCACGTGGCCAAAGTTATACTTACTTATATGTGCTAAGTGTGTTAGTGCGCTAATATATGCTAATTAGCACTGAAGACAAAGCGCACCTGAGGCTAATGGGAAGGGTAATAGTTAGTAGTTTTTAACGGATGATGACATGAGACACTGCAGGGTTTTGACATGTTTTGGTCACAAAACCTCCACAGAGACAAAGAAGTCAAGAAGCAGACCAACAGAAACAACTAGAAAATGAAAACCTCACATGAAAGCACAAAAAACAACCATTTACAGAAGCTGCCCTGAGTTTATGGAAAATAAAATGTCACGTCTCTGCGGATGGAGGTCGATAAAGTTGGACGCTAATGATGCGTTCAAATGCAGCTGGAGACATTTTTCACTGTTTCGCAGGCTTTCAAATCTCCAATTTCTTTTCATGTAACATCAGTCACAAAAAGCCGAATTCCTGCTGCGGCTTCAGTCGTCCTCCTTCTCCTTTCTTGTTCAATTAGAAATCAGTAAGAGCCATTAATGTTAAACAACATCAGATCATCTCATCCTTACAGATGTTTCCTTGTAATTTATATGCTGGACTTTGCCACATTGAGATTAAAACGCTCTCTTTACTAAAGACAAACAACATAAAACAGTGTCAGGAAGTCAGAATTAATGGCATCTTAAAACTAAAGCTGCTTTAACTCTAGTTGCAGAGATATGTGAGTGAGTAATCAGACAGCAGCCTGTTCCATCAAACCTCCACGTGGTCCAATCTAAATCTTAAAGTGGCTTCTTTCCCACCAAACTGCATGTTTTATTTTTCTGAATTTTATCATTGCTTTCAGCTCAATCTCACACGCACACAGGCAACGCGCCTGGAAAAGTTAGTTATTTGAATGCAGTGTGCAGTATTCAACACTTTGTATTAAATTAGCATAAAACGTATAAAAATGACCTCATTTGAATTCCAAAGTGATTTAAGTGTTATGGAGGATTGAAATATAATCACATGACTGGACAATGTGGCCGATTTGGGTATTTTCCATTGTGAGCAGAGATCTGTCTCTTTCTTCTTCACCTTTTTACACAGAGATGTGATTAATTCAGTGATTCAGTCTGAGTATTGATCCTCAAAAACACGTATGAGACAGAAAAGAATGCAGTTAGTTCAAAAAGAAAAGCCCGAACTGAAGGCCCACTGACACAACCGTTATTTAATCACAGTCTCATTGACATCAAGAGAGACTGGAGATCATCAGAGAGGAAGGAGAATAGACAGATGTCCCGTTTGTCTCATTTGTCACGTCAAATAAAACGAGTATTTAGATAATGAGTCAAGTTTATTTAAAGGAATTTATTTTATTTTGTTATCAATCGAATTGCATCAGTGGCATGAGGCTTATGTAACCGTCACAAGTTGCCACTCAGTCATTAAGTTTCACTCAGTCATTAAGTTTCACTCAGTCATTAAGTTTTTTGATCAAATATTTGCAGATTTCCACCATCAGTCGGGCTGCGGCTGAAAGGTGTGCTCAGCAGTTAATTATTGTTTTGGTAGTTGGTGAAACATTCAGGATTCAGACGAGCATCAGTAATCCAAAACTTTCTCAAGATTTCCAGCTAACATTTTTTTTTTTACTGCTTTATTCTGAGCTCCATCAGAAGCAGCTTTACAGCTGAAATGCTTCATGAGTTGAGTTAAACACGACAGCAGTTCTCCCTCCCTGACGTCCAGTCCCCCCCCCGCTCTGTGGTTCGGCAGTGTTGTTGTTGAAATGTTATTTATGCCACACTTTCAAAGTGATGCCATTAAACCGTGGAAAACAAACAGGACCGACATCAACACCGAGAGGAGGGACGCTTCCTTCGTCTCTGTCTTTCATCCAGACTGTCAAAAGGAGAAATTCCTGGACATTTGTTGCGTTTGTCTGGTGAAGCGACGCTGATAAAGAGAGGAGATGATGTTTATTGATCCCTGAGGGGGAAACTGGGTCACTGCAGCAGAACAGAACAGAACAGGAAATAAAAAGAAGAAGCAGCAGCAGCAGAGAGCGTCCTGAAGGTCCAGACAGCTGCTCTTACTGCTTTTAAACTTTTAAATGCATTTTCCTGATTATACCTTCACACTCAGTGTTTTATTAGTACTTTGACTTACTAAACCATCTGAGTACTCCTCTTCTCTGTAACCTGCTAAAGCAATTAGACGTTTATTATTTCTCCTGGAACGTAATTCATCCAGGAGAGACATTAGGTCGCTCGGGCCACTGTGCTCCGAATCTGTGCAGCTGTCTAATTATTCCCCTCATTCAGGGATCAACCTCGTGACACCGCAGGCATCAGCGTGTCGGAAAGCCAAGCGCAGAATAACAGAAGTCATCGCAGCTGATTGTGAGTTTTCACGAAACTGAAGCGAGATTTCCCATCGTTGAACATATAAAAGTTCCACATCAGGTGAATGGCATGCTTGTTGTCATGACAACACCACCTGCAAATCGAAGTTCTGTCACTCTACACCCGTCATGCATATACATATGTATAAAATCCAAAACAAATAATGAATATAAAAACAACAAAACAAATTAAGCTAATAAATGAATTTAAACATTTTTATTTATTTTCACTCATTTTATTTTGTTTTTTATGCAAAACTTAAGAGTGTGCAGCCATGCTAGCTGTTCTGCTTTGAGCTAAATGCTAACAGCGGCAATGCTAGCAAAACATTTGCTAATACGCGCCAAACACAAAGTACAGCCGAGGCTGATGGGAATGCCGTTAGTTTTCATGTGAAGGAACGTCAGCCGGTGCTGCAGTGTGGCTCGCTGATGGATGAAGATCCAGAGATCGATCAGAAAGTGAGATTGCTATGAATCCTATATGGAACACATGCCAATCTATTATGCTAAGCTATTGATTAGGTTACAAATCCGGATTCTGTGTTACGTCTTTCTTAATAACGTACTAAAAACAGACTTGTGTCACACAGGAGCAGAAGAAACCAAAATAGAAAAATGGAATCACATGTTTGATGTGAAGAGGTGGCGTCTCTCTGAGGTGTCAGCGGTGTGATGTCGAGCAGGCGGGAAGCCAGGCCCGAAATAGATCTGTGATTCAACAGCAGACGTTAGCGGAAAGAGAGGGGGCGTCAGGCGGCACGAGACGTCAGGAACCGGTAACTCTGGAAACCGGGAGAGAAGGAATCTATAAATATATGTTTTATACCTACAGTGTCTGTGCATCTGAACCGGATCTGTCGTCCCTCTGGTGTTGATTAACCATGCAGCCGTTGTGATCTAGTTCATCAACATGCTTTATTCATGCCAAGCAGAGTGCAGCACACTCCACCACAGACCAAACAGCCCTGTTACCGGGGGCAACAGGGTGGATGTTGCGTAGCAGAGGTGATGGATGATTACAGATGATCATATGCAGTGCTGCCACAACACATCTTCTAGCGTCACAAAGCAATTTCAGGTTAAAAAAATGTAATTCGGTTTGAAAAATAACACTGAAAGGAAGTCACAACCTTTTGACGGGTGAATCATCATGAAATTAAGACTCACGTTGGTGTAATTTCGATAGAACAATGAGCTCATGGTGGAAAAACTCGCTTTCGTCTAATTGCAGTGGTATTTTCAATGCTTGTTTTCTCTCCTCCCGCCTGCCGAGGAACGACTCGTTCAGTCATACTTACTCGCCTTCCACCATCTGTTCGCCCGAAACTCTGAAACAAGGCTTCTATTATTTACATATACCTCCAAATCCTGAACGTTTTGCACTCACATTACAAACACAGAACACGGAAAAGACAATAAGGAGCATACTGGACAGTAGTTATTAAAGTTAGTTATTAAAAACAGATCTACAGTCAGGTTGTGACCCCAGGTTGCACAGATGACACAGAAAATGATCCCACTTCCTGTTTCCAGGAGTTTTTGCCCGTGGTCGTGATTTGATGCTAGTGTTTCGGTGGTCCTGACAACATTAAAACAGACAATAAATGATAATGAATAATAAAACTGATAATAAAATAGATGAGAATGACAATAATAAATGATAATTGAGTTTGTTGTATGCAGCCCTATAATGTACAAAATGAATCTGCCAGGTTTAACATCCAAAACAGAATCCGTGCTTAAGAAAACACACCGCCCAGTCTTCAGTCCTCTATCTCTGCAGTTCCTCTCTGCTCTATGCAGCGTTTTAGTGTATTTCAGATTATTTTGTCAGATCGTTTAATTTATTGTTTGTTGTTTGGACGTAAAGAGAATTTCAACAAATATAACACAAAATGCTCCTAAAATATTGAATCTCACTTTAAAGCAAATTTAACGTAAACAAGGAGACATTCTTACATATTTATTCAGTATTTCAGTTAAAATTATTATTTATTTCAATCTAAATTCAACTTTTGGTAGCTTTATCGAGCGCTCGTGTCGGTGAATCAGTTTTTTAGCTCCGTTTTGTGAATGGTTTTAATTCTGGTGGATGAAAGTCGGTGAGAGTGAGCGCTCTTGCTGTCCACTCAGGTTTAATTGGGTACATGCTCTCAGGTGTGTGCTGATTAGCTGCCAGTAAAGACACAGCCAATCAGATGTGAGGATGCGGGTGCTGAACATGAATTCGCGCAGTGGGGACATTAAAACTTGATACAAACGCAGACTTCCTGTCCACTGAGACTGGAATCTAGGACACCGCTCAGCTTGTGTGTGTTTGTGTGTCTTTATACTCGTGGTGCTCGTGTTTTAACAGATGGGTGATGAAAGCTAGAGCTGAGCAAGTGGTGGCAGCGTGAAGCCAACCGCTAAGTCACCGTGCCCTAGACCAAGATGGCCCCCGCTGCCAGCAGGGGCAGGAAATGGGACACCTCGGTCCACCTGGCTGAATAAAACATGAGAGATAAGAAGAGAGGTGGAGAGAAACAGAGAAATCAAGCTGGGATGCACATAAACATGGCAGGAAGAGAGACTGAAGAGAGAGAGGACGAAAGACAAAGAGACAAAATTTAGACTGAGGAGGTGGAAGAAGAAAGAATGAAAGGGGGAAGAAAAACTGAGACCAGAAATATCATAAATTGTGGCTCATAGTGGCTTTTATTTACCTCAATTACCGCAATTTTTCATGTTCGCAGCTCATTGGTAATTCATGTAACCTATAGATCACATGACCAAAACACATTTTATGAGTTAAAATGCTGAAAACAGACTCACCGCAGGCTCCGTTAAGTAGCCGTCGGTGCGAGCTTGTCTTCTGTCCGAGCTCTTACAGTCCAGGTCACGAGCAATAGTGTTAAATTCAGCGCACTCGGGCGGTTTTTGGCTGCAGCCTTGTTCGCTCTGCTGCTACCATTAGCTTATGTTAGCGAATCTTAGCATACTTTAGATAGATATTACTGTGTAACTGACATCACTGAGTCAGTTTGTGGACTACTTGTTTGAAAATTGCATCGTGTTTTGGCATTGACCGCATCCATGTGGACATGAAGGCTGAGGTTCATCACGTTATCATAATCATCTTTAATATATTCATATTCACGTGGTGTAATTATGAGTATGACTGAGTTCTCATGATACTGGAATTTCTAACTTTGACACATGTTCACACCTGGAAAATGTTCAGTTTTCATTCCCATTTTCAATCCTTCAGGGAAAACTGAGAAACATTTAGATTTTTATTTAAAGATAAGAAAGAAAAGAAAATAACGAGGCCACAGCAGGACAACGAGGTGGGACTCTTCTTGGCTCGTAGCGGAGAGCGGCAGAATGACTGTAGTAAACATTAAATATCACACTTTTTAGGTCCACATTCACTTTTTTTAGACCATGCCTTCAAAAATAATTAAATTATCTTACTGCTAAATTATGTTAACAGGTAACAAGTTGCTTTTGAACATAGTCGAAGTATTGTCCTATCAACTGAACTCATTAGCATTAGCTTAGCATTGAGGATCACTGAAACGGTATGATGGAAGAAGACAGAATAGAGAAAGAAAGGGGAGATGATGTAAGCAGAGGGATAGAGGGATGAGAGGAGGGAATAAAAAACAAACCTGACAAATACAACTTGTGTCTCTCAAATTAAACTCAGTTTATCATCTGCGACAGGAAACGTGCAGAAAAATGTGAAATGAAGAAGAAGGAGAGGACCTGAATCAGTCTGCTCTGCTGCTTCCTGATCAAACACACCTCTCTCCAGTTCAGGAGACGGTGTTGTCGTGGCAACCCACACACGTGCGAAGAGAAAGCAGGCGTGATGCAGAGACACACACACACGCACGCTGTGCTCTGGTTGGCTCACTCAATAATTGATCAACCTTGAGGGCGCTGCACGTGAGAGGCCTCCCTGTGTCCTCTGCCTCTGGTTTCAGGTGTATTTATCAGATTTATTGCCTCTGCTGACCTTTGACCTCTGACCCTCTCGCTGTCCGTTTCTGTCGGCAGCCATCGGGCGCTGAGGGAACTCCCATCCTCCTAAAATCAATGACAGCTGGAAGATTGTGGTTGTGCTCACTGGGGCAGAGCTGAATCTCTCTCATTGGATGGTTTAAACGTCAGGGGGGGAGCCAAACATGTTGGATGTTGGGGAGCCAGAATCAGGACCATGACATTATTAACAGTGGTACCTCAGAATTAGGAATCTGGGAGATGTTGTGGTCAAGACTAAAGTTAATTGCTGGTACATGAATGACGATACAAACGTAAGACGTACCTCATGTTGGCACAACTGGCACAGCAGAAAACTCACATTTATGAAATCATTCGTCAATGAAGCAGTAAATTTAATGATTCCACAAAATAATAATTGGACTGATTTTGAAGATTGATTAATTAATCAATAAATTGATCATGAACAAAGTTGTTTGTAGCCCTTTTAAAATTCAATCTGTTTAAAATTAGGGAAGTGAATTTAAAAGCTTTTATCCCATCCAAGCCACATTTCAAGTACACGTTAGTCATATCAGCCTTTAGCAAATTACGCTAGCTAGCTAGCCAGCTGCAAACATTCCAACATATGCAGAATAATTCTTTGTTTTTCCACATGGGATGTAGGCTGGTGATTAATGAGTTACACCGTAGCTAGTATCGCTAATTAGCATTGAGCTACGGTTGTACGGAATAAAAACAATCGTATCGATAATCAAATCAGCATTAGAGTTAAAACACTTTCACTGCTGAACATTCAGTGGTGTTTGTTCGTTTCTAGACACGTCTTCAGATTTACAGTCGACTGCAGCCACCGCGAGAGTTTTCAGGGAAACACCAGAGTCAAAAACTGAGATGTTGATGGAAATAAGTCTGAAAATGTTATGCAGCAGTATCTGTGTTATTTGTGGTAGCTTTTAGTTAGTTTCAGGTCAGCTTTGATCTACATCTGGCAGCTACCTCTGCATGCTAATGATTTTCCTCCCAGTGCTCCGACCCCCTGCTCATCCTTCAAAATAAAAGCACTGTTTGGCAGCTAAAATGACACGTTGACGCATCGATGCTGACAGCGATGGCCTGGTCGTCTCTAAAGATAACGGAGAGGTCGAAGCGTGTGTGTGCGTGTGTGTGTGTGTGTGTGTGTGTGTGTGTCCATCCTGGGAGCTAACTGGTTGCAGTGGTTGTAGACTATTCATCTTCTGGAACAAGAAAATCGATTGGCAGCAGAAGACGTAAAATCACACGGATTCATTTTTCAGTCTTTCTTTTTGTCTTCGTCTTTTCTTCCTCTGTCCCTCCTCTTCATATTTGTGTTTGCATTGTTATGAAGACACAGCGGACGAAGACACATGCTGAGCTGCATACTAACGCACCACCATTAGTCTCTCTTTGTTTTGCTTTCCTCTCTCCCGTTTTCACATCCCCTCCCTCACTTTCCCACCTTCTCCCCCTGCGCTACGCTCTCCAACTCCAAAAAGCTAGTTCACAGTAATTGTCTGTATTACAGCTGCCTTCTGTAACAGTATGTGTCTCTTTGCTGGGCATTTTTATTACCTCATCAATCCTGAGTGGCTCTCTAAAGAGCCACAATGGTGGCGGCCCTGCAGGGCTTCAGCACAACACACTCTCACATCCTGAATGGCGTCGTCTTATGACGTGCATGAGTCAGAAAAAATCTCAGCCAAGTCTTTTATATTGGATTAAATATTTAAAGTTTCTTGTTTTACACGGTGAAACATTGTGAATGATGTTTTTATTTTAGTTTGACTAATATCAAACAGACATTTAAAGGTACATTATGTAAGAGAATGTAGGTGAGGTGGATTTACAGGTATGATACAGTCGCAGTATATCAAATATGAACATGCATGTTTGGAACAGCTACACTTCTCATCCAAGAAATAACTACACAGAACTGCCCGTAAAACATATGAGATTTAATGTGTTGATTGTGAACTTTTTGTAACAGAATCAGAATCAGAACATGTTATTGATCCCTGAGGGGAAACTGGGTCAGTGGCATCCAACAGTAATAACAATAGAAAAGGAAATAAGGCTGTCTCAGATGATGTATAAATATGTAAAAATATGTACACTATACAACAGCGTGAATCAACCATAAATAGTAAACAATATGTTTCCCCTTGTTTACAGTCTTTATGCTAAGCTAAGCTAACTGGCTGCTGCCTGTAGCTTCATATTAGCGGACAGATGCGAGAGTGGTATCAATCCTCTCCTGTAACTCTGCAAACAAAGCAAGAAAAAGTATTCCTTTAGATGAAAGTGGATTTAGTGTTTTTGACCAGGTTTACTGTGCAGAAAAGGAGAGTTTTATGACGATGCAGAGATATTAAATGACAGAACATAAAGCTTGAATGAATAAAATTTTCTCTTTCTGCTTTGGGTTTTTTTAAATACAGAGAAAATGAAATGGGGTTTGGTTGGTGGCTAGTGAAAAATGCTGATGGAGGATGGACTCGTGCTCACTTCCACTTGTAGAAAACAAACATTATGAACTGTCTCTTGCATTGTTTTATGATAAAGAGAAATAAAAGAGGAAAAACTGAGCAGATTTTTGCTTGAAGAAGTGATTTGTGGGTTTCCCTCACTCTGTGGAAGTTCCTCACACGGCTCCAGTTTAGCTCAGAAAACCACAGGATTGTGTTGCTCATTAGAGAGCAGCTGATCAGTTATCTTCATCAGCTTGACAGGAATATTCCTTAAACCCCATCACACACCACACACACACACACACACACACACACACACACAGTGATTTGGCAGCCTGTGAGTCGTGACTCCAGCAGCTGATGAATGGAGCAGGCTGAAGGAGCTGGAGTACACTTTATGTCCCCTTTATGTTATGAATACGAATGAATGGAGATATGGATCCAGCGTGTTTGAGGTCTGGCACGCTTTGATGTCTCACTCTGTCTCTGTCTGATTAGATTTTGATTCAGTCGTGTCGATCTTTGCCTTCTCCTCGTCTGAATTTCTCCGTTCTCTGTCTCATTTTGCTTTATCACTCTCTAACTCTTCGTCTTCTTTCTCACACTTCCTCCCACCACTGAGTCCCTGCTTGTAACGTGACATCCTTTTTTTTTTGTGTGTGTGTGTGTGTGTGTGTGTGTGTGTGTGTGTGTGTGTGTGTGTGACTGTGTGTTACAGTAGTAGCGAGTGACCCCTGTTATGTAACTCATCGTCATACCATCTCACTCACACACAGCATGACTAGAAGCTACTGAAGCCTGTTAACAGGATCACAATGCATTCACTCCAGGTTTTAACACCTGTGCTGAGTTTGTGTAAATTTGGCCTCATTCCTCTTCGTTAGAGCATTTTACTCACCAGTGATGCTGCAGAGACCTGGAAACGCTGCAGCATCACGAGCAGCTGATGATGATGATCATGATGATGATGCTCTTAACAAACCCTGACATTAAAGGGCATTTTATTTTGACAGAGCGTATAGCCGTACATGGGCTCTTTGAAGCTATTTTGGCAAAGGCAATGCTTCAAGCTAAATGCTAATGCTCATGCCGACATGCTCACAGCTGTTAATAAAAGCACAAGAGAAATTAATAATAAGACCAATAAAATAGATAAAAAAAACAATACATGACAAAATAGTAGAGAGGAAACAGAATGAGCGCAGCACATGATTAAATACAGAAATATATGAATACAATAAGATACAGGAAATAAGAAACAAACAAGGGCCAGAAGTCAACAAGTCAAAGAATCTGAAAATCTGTATTCAAGATTCAAGATTTCTTTATTGTCATTGAGCATGACATGTCAATGAAATTTGCATTGCAACCCCCATATTAGAAACAAGATAATAAAAAAGATAATAAAATCAAATTAATATAGTAGAATAAAATAAACCAACATGCAGTAAAAATATTCTTAAATGCAGTTAAAAATATACCAGAAATGAAAATATACTAAACAATAAACAATAAAATATGCCAATGAAATGTACCAATATACTAAAATGGATATAATTTAGTTAAGTGCGTGTGTACTTAAATGTTAAGTACACAGGAGGTGGAGGTGGAGGTGTAAAGTGCAGTGTGCAGTGGTTCACAGTCCTCACAGTCTCTCACTGCAGTGAGGGGCTGCTGGGGGTGATAGCTCAGGCAGCTCTGGGGAAGAAGCTGTCCCTCAGTCTGTTGGTGGTGGTGCGGATGTTCCTGATGGAGGCAGTACAAACAGTCTCTAAGACTCTAAAACAGGCTCTAAAACAGATGTTCTCTCACTGACTGTGCTAACATGCTAATGTGTAGCAGGTGTAGTCCACACAGTTGCAGTCCACTCGGCGTCATCCTCTGGGAACCATGACTGTTCTGCTTTTTTTCTCAAAGATATTTCAGTTACATGTCACACCGCCGTGAGGTTTGTCTTGTCATTTCCTGTTTTATGTACTTTTGGCTTTGCAGGCACTTAAAACTTCCAAATGCCTGAAAAAAGTGAGATGACTGATGGTTGTTTGATGTTTTTTTAAGCAGCATCCACATGGCGACAGGTGGAAACAGGGTTTATGGACGATGTGCTACATGAGCTACGAGCTCATCCTTCATGTAACGTTTGTTTACGGGGATTATAGCAGTGTGTGAGTAAGTGACGGGGGGGGGGCTCATCAGCAGAGCGCTCCACGCAGCATCTTCAGCCTCCACAGCGACACAGATGGAGCTCCACGGATATGAATCGACGAAAGACACGAAACCGAATAAAAGAGGTTTTTCTTCTCCGCTGTCTGCTAGTATCGACTCACAGAACAACCAGCAGCTACAAATCTCTGGATCTCCTGCCGCTTTGCCTATCGACTAGCTATTGATCAGGAATTGATCGTGCACTTGCGCGACTCCCAGAGGAGCATCTCGACGGCTGAAGGCGAATGAAAAGGCCACTCATTTCCGTGATCAGTGGCTTTCGGATACAGATGTCATTTATTTTAATCTCTCTGAACGTCGGAACAGTTTGGCAAACATTAGTTTTGCAGCTTCCAGTCAGTGTTTGTGGGGGGAGGGTCTCAGTGATGGCTGCAGAGTGGAGTCAGGATTGACAGTGATTGTTTTCTTTAGTTGGAGTGTCTGTTCGCTCCTGACGGGGGTCCAGGCTTTGGTGCAGGGCAGCACTTCAATGAGTGCACTTCTGGAGTCAAGAGAAAGTCCGTCTTTGGTAGAAGTGAGTGCATCAGCTGCCTCTGTAACACAGCGGATCCAGGCATGTGTTCTCCGGGTTGTCTTTGTTCACGATGCAGATTCTGTTGAAGCACTCGTCTTGAGATGATCCAGGTGGTTTGATGGTGTTTCTGAATGGAAAAGGTGAAAAATAAATGTAGAAGAAAAAAGGTTTTAGTTCAAAGGAGAGATGTTTGTTTGAATCAGCAGCAGCTGCCATCTTGGATCTTGGACATTTCACAGGAGTTGAATTCATAGTTGCATCCATTTCCCTGATGTATAAATATATATATACAGTGTTTATACAGTATAATACTGCAGGGGAAGAGTTCACATCTCGTATTTGAGATTGATAAAAATCAGATTGTGCTGTTAGGAATCATGAAGATGAAGGTGAAAGTGTGAGATGTGTCTCTGAATCTTCTTCTCCTGCTGTTGTTGTAATTAATAACTGTATTGTCTTCTTCTGTTCTTCTTAGCAGTTAGCGGTTAGCATTTAGCATTAGCATTGGCATAAGCTAAATGGTTGCATCAGAACTGTATTGTCTTCTTCTGTTCTTCTTAGCGGTTAGCATTAGCATTAGCATTTGCTAAATGGTAGCATCGGTACTGGCCACTACCTGGAGCGTCTCTGGGTCAGGTGAACGTGGCAGTGCTGTTTGGATTGTGTAGGAACAGTGTGAACTGGCACTAGGGGGGGTGACTCTGGGACGCCGGAGTTCACCGCCTAGCCTCCTGGAGGTGTAGTGGGACTAAGTAGGTGAAACACTGTTGAAGGGAGGTTTCCACCTGATGACCCCCAGAGACGTGTTAGGAATCACTGCTCTTTGGCAGGTATAGAGGCAGATTAGAGCTCCAAGGTTCTTCACTGAGAATGAATCCTCTTTTTGAGCACAAGTATCTTGTGTTTAGAATAAATAATTCATGAGTGCTCCTCATGTTGAGGTGTTGGCGTTGACTCTGAGCAGCTGCAGTGCAGGAATCTTCCTGCAGGAACCCAACCGTCGCCTCCCGACAGTTTAAATGCGTCCGCAGCGCTCTGAGAGCTGCAGGAATTTGAATGCAACACGTGAAGCCGTTTGCAGCCAGGCGGCTTCGCGCTCAGCCTCCACGCCTGTTGTTCTCTTCTCATTTTTCCACGTCCACTTTTCTTGGCTTTCCCTCACCTCTCGACTCTCTTCTTATGCTCCTCTCCCCGTTGGCCCAGCCTTTCCTCCATCTGTCATCTCGTTTTTAATTTTCTCTCATCATGCGTCCTCCGACCACAATTCCGTTCGTTATGTTACCTCTGCTGTCACACTTCAGTTTCCCACCCCTCACTTCTACCTTTGTCTCATCGTCTCTGTCATGTTCTTCCTCTTCTGATCTCTGTCTTCTCCTCGTCCTCCATCTTTGCTGTCCCGTCTGGCTCGGACTCACTCTCACATCCATCACGTCGGCCTGTTTGTCCCAGTCATCCGCTGAAAGGCGGCCTTAGATTCTGATCACAACTCAAAGAGGTTTTAGGATCAGATTTTGAGAGATGAATGGCAGAAACAACCTCAGGTATGTAATCTCAGCCTCCCCGAGCGTCCTCATGTCCTTGAATCTTAAACAGACATCTAATTAGAATCGATCTGGGCCCCAGATCAAAAACAAACTCCCTCTCGCCAAGCATTGCTCTTTTAAACAGGATGGCTGATGCTTCTGGTGTTTTTCTGGCATCTTTTTACTCGTAGTCTCATGCTTTCTCTTTTTCTGTCTGTGCTTTGGGTTTATAGGAGGAGGATGAGTCAGTGCAGCTTTCAAAGCTTTTAAAAGTAGCTCAGACAGGAGACTCCCACCAGAGGACGAGCAGCCCCCCAGAAAACAAAGCGAATGCATCCCTTCAATCCGACAAACGCTGCAACTCACAGCCAACTTGGTAATCAATTCATCTAATCAATTACTTTGATGAATTGATTACGAGTTGGATAAAAAGAAAGAAGCTCACAAGCTGGTGGAGACCAAACTGGAGCTAAAAGGAAAGTTTTTACCAGACTTAAAGGATAACTTTCGTTTTTTACAACCTGGACCTTATTTGTAGCATTAAATACGACCATTTACTCACCCAGACAACTTTGGTGGCATTTGGAGTCGTTTTGAAGAAATTAGCCCCAGAGGAGCGGCGCGTATATCCGTATAATGCGAGTACTCGGGGCATCCATGCGCAGCCTCTATACACACATAATCTGCGGCGAAACTCGTTCATATTCCAATATTTAGTTATGATATGCTGGTGCTATTCCCCTCTGAGCCCGTGGTGGCATGCTATCAACATCCGGCGTCTCTTGACAACTACCTCTGACGTGGATGATGTCATTACCGAACGCCGGGCGCTGTGAGCAGCCAGCCACAACACGGCTGACACTGCGGCGGTCGGCTACGAATACGCAATAACGAACCATAGCTGTGCCAAACTACAGCTAAACTAGCCGACCGCCGGCTCAGAGGGGAATAGCAGCAGCATATCCTACAATGCTACAAATAAGGTCCAGGTTGTAAAAAACGAAAGTTATCCTTTAAATTAATCAAATCGATGATACTGTTCCACGTCTGCAGGATGAACAGGGGATATTTGCTGTAAATACTTATAAAAGTTGCGCAAAAGTAGCTGAAAACATCCGCCCAGCAAGCGAGCGAAATTAGCCGAGCTCACACAGCAACACGGCAGACGTTGTGAAACTGTGCCATAATGAGCAATAATGGAAAATAAGCCCGGGGTTCAGATGTAAATTAACATTTAACAAAAAGGAAAAAGGATCAGCAGTTCAGACGATTCGGCCGTTTATTTTCACTGAGGCTCAAAATGCTGAATAACTGAAAATGTTGAAATAAAGGTGTCTGTTACACCAGAACTGAGTTTGAATCATAATGTGGTCAAAATCAAGACAACAACAGCCACAAGTCATATCACCACCATGCAGATGATGTTTGTAGATACAGATTATGTGTTAATACAGGTGGAAATATGAGAAATAACCTTTCCTGTTCCTGCTGTTTTCTCTCACTCTGACCTCTTTTTCCACCTGTCTGTCTCTCTTTCCTGTCTGTCTCTTGGTCTCTGTAGGCACTTATATCTCTTCAAACTGAGTTTCTCCGTCTTTCATGCTGGTTTACTGCTGGACTAAAACTCTCTCTCTGCGTCTTCGTCCCATATTTTCTCTCTGACGAGTAGCTCGTGAGTGGACGAGCTGTGATTCCTCAGATAAATAAAGCTGGATGTTTGGGTTCCTGCTTCTCTGTCTGTGAAAGCACCGACCAATCATCTGCGTCTGATGATGTAACCATCCTCATTGCTGTTACAGTAACTGGACCGTGTGTAGAAACCCGGCTCAGAGCACAGATCAGGTGGTTATTAGAGATTCCGACTGATGTTATCATTTTCAGTGAAGCTGTCACATGATCACCTGCAGCATCACCTGTAGATTCTCCCTGCTTGTGTCTTGATTCACATCAGACAGTGATGAAACTGAAAGCAACATCTTCACCTGCCTCCCTGACTCTGATCATGCTGCTCTCAGCCAGTCAGACCAGTCAAACACAGAATTCAGCGTTGATGATCTGTGGGTCAGTTTTTACCTCCTCCTGTCCAGTTGTTTCATTAGAGGCTGAAGGATTAAGACTAAAGTGTGTCACTGCAGTGCAAACTATGAACCACCGGCTTAAAACTTAAAATGCAGGAAATTTAATCACTTAATGGTGATTTCTGGGTAATTAAGAACCATTTTTCTGCCAATAAAACTGTTTTCAAAAGTCATCAGAGGTTTCTAAATATTGATGGAATGATAGAATTGGGTTGAGCATGTTTTTTTTTACATTTTGGATAAGCTGGCCATCAATCCAGCCTTTTATCCATCTACAGTCCAAGATGGCGTCTGAGTGGTTTGGCAGCCGTTCAGACTGATAGATGAACCGGCTCCGGCTGCCAAGCTCTCCTCCCCGGTTCTTATTTCTCCCCCTGATTGGCTAATTCTCCTCCACACAAGATTAGTGTCAGCTGCAGTGGAGGGATATCCGCTGTCAGGGCGCCGCGACCTCTGACCTTTGATCTCGTCGCTGTCGGACGCTTGTAATTTTTTGTGATGAATCTTATTTTTCTATAAAACTCCACTTGGCGTGACTCAGCACGAAAAAGCCTGAATATAAAATGATATTAAAGAGGAAGAAGCAGACGGAGAAAGAGGGACGGCGTGAGATGGGGAGATGAAGGCAAAGAAAGACGGATTGAGGACGCGCGAGCAGGAGACGAGGAGACGGAGGAGGACGGAGAAAATATAGCTGACAAAGTGGGAGGCGCAAAAACAAAAGAGAGAAACTGATAACAGGCAACTGTGGAGGAGGAGAGAGATGTAGAACAGATGGGGGCTGTTAATGCATCAGTGGTCTAAAAGGTGGTTAGTTCTACTTTCTGTGAGTGTGTGTGTGTGTGTGTGTGTGTGTGTGTGTGTGTGTGTGTGTGTGTGTGTGTGTGTTTCGTGGGTTGGTGGGTGTGAACAACTTACACTGCCAGCCCCCATGGGTCCATTTTGAGTTCTTTCTGTGATTAATCTCACCCAGACGAAGCTCTTAACTTTCCTGTGGCTTTGCAGGCACAGTAGTGCCTGTGCACAGTGCCCTCCGCAGGCCGTGCTCAGTACTGTCCTCTACTGATATGTTTATGTATATATGGTCTCGTCACGGGGCGCCGGAGAGTAGAAAGGGGGTGGCGGAGGAAGAGGCGTGAGGTGAAGGGTGAATTGTGCAGCTTGAGTCAAAAATCGTACATGTTGTCTTTCTCAGAGTCACAACTGAACACACAGACACGAGACGCAGTTTGTTAGATTCTGATCTCCATCCCATGTAATAATAATAAAAATAAACTTTATTTCAATCGCACCTTTCATACTGGAGTTGCAGCTGAAAGTGCTTTACGAGAAAGAAATCACATGTAGCAAATGAGTTTTACATAAAACAGACAGAATGGACATAAAAACGTAAAAAAATGAATGTAAAATAGGATGGAGAATAAAACCCACCTGATAATGATGCAATAAAGTCAATAAAAATAAAGACAATGCATAAAACCACAAAATAAAATAGCAAAATATAGTTAAAATAGATTACGTAGAATGCAGAAAATCAAGTCAAATAGAACATTTTAAAAGAAGTGCAGCAGGGTGAGGGAAACCGACACGTGTCTGCAGAAAGAAAGCAGCTCTTCATGACTTCAGAACAAATATATGGTTAAAAAAAAACAACAACAGTGGACATGGTTAGCATTATATTGCATCTGCTTAACATCTGCATGTTAGCATTTATAACTGTGAGCATGTAGCATGTAGCTCAAACAGCCTCACAGAACTGCTAGCACGGCTGCAGACTAAGATCTTGACAGAAGCCACGTTTTAATTGTAAGTGTTCACTATTAAATCACTTCAAAGCACAGCATCAGAAAATCAGAATGCTAACTAGTTAGCAGTTAGCCGAAATCACTGTTGTGCAGCCTCAGAGCTGCTGGCATGGCTGGAGACTCTCAGTCTTCTTGTTTTATCTCTCGTCTGTTTGTGACTGTATGAACTAAAGAGCATTTAAAACAGGCTTGGTACAGTGATGCAAGTTTACTTCTGCAGCATCTTTGTGAATCAGTCGTCATCTGAAGCGTAACAAACGTCAGAACTGCTCCTGCTCGTTCAAATCCGGTCGCACAAAACTAAATTAATGTCAAATACAGTAGAAGTTACTGAAGTCTCTGCTGAGAGACGGAGTTATGTAACTGTGTCAGTACACCTCTCTGCAACCAGACTCAGTGTTCCTCACAGACTACTTTCTTTGTGTGTGTGTGTGTGCGTGCGTGCGTGTGTTGGTTGTTGGAAACATGAGCGGACCCAGTCAGATTCCCGTCCCCATGGCAACTGCATCTTCCTCCTCATCTGTCTGTCCTTCTCACTTTCTTCCTGCTATGGTTTTGTATTGTTTTTGCATTTAATAATACACCTCTGTTTTTACACACACACACACACACACACACACACACACACTCATCCATCTGCTCTGATCAAAGCATGTCCTCTGTCACACACACAGGTGCTCAGGTGTGTAGGCAGTTACATTAACACGTACATGTTTACCTTTATGTTTGCATGGTTTGTTAGTTTGATGAAGAAGATGTGTGACATCTGCATCACACACCAGAAGCACACACACACACACACACACACACACACGCACTCAGTGTTAGTTGCTTAGTCAACAAACTGCATTAGTGTTGTACATAATGAGCCTCCATGTGTGCAGTGGTGAAGTAAAAGTAAGTAAAAGTCCTGCACTCAGCATCCAACTTATGTACAAGTAATGTAGTATTATCATCAAAGTACTTAAAATATCAAAAGTATCTGAGATTATCAGATTACTGAAGCATCAACGTTAGTGAGTTTGTCCTCTGTTCTGTTGGTCCTTTATGTAGCCTGGCTGAATGCATTTATGTATGAGTATATACTGCATGAGTGTGTGTGTGTGTGCGTGTGTGTGTAGCCCAGCGATGCGTGGGTGGATGATGTGAGTCACGATTGTGGAAAATCCCACTCTCCTCCTCCTCCCCACTCTCCTCCTCCTCCTCCTCCTCTTCAGCCCGAGGCGATTAGAAGGCGAGAGGTGTCACTCTGCGGCACTTCCTGTTATCACGAAGTCTTGAAGGTTGAGACGTCTGAACGCCGTCACATGTTGTGATATTTAGATTCATTTCTCTGCTGCACCGTGACTCGTTGTGGTCTCACTAATCATTACCAGTGTCGGGAAGGTTGCCTTTGGAATGTAATAGGATACAGATTACTAGTTACCCTGTTAAAAATGTCATGCCTGTTGTAACTAATTACTTCATCAAAACGAGACCAAAAGAGTCAAAGCAGCACAGTGAGTGTTAAATTCTACATTTGAGCTTTTTACAGGAGAGAATTTATTCAGATGTAACGTTTTGATCAGTAACTGTGATTTCATTACATATTGTTTCTCAGTAACTGTAACAGATTACAGTTACATTTAGTTTAAGTTCATTTAATGTGCTGATACATGTAACTAGTTACTCACTGATGGTCTACAGAAGATCTAGACTCCTCTTTGACTCTGCAGACTGTTTTCATGCTGAAAAGCTTTCTCACATGGCTGAATTGATTAGCCGATTGGTTAACGTCAGGTGATTCACCTCTTTTTAATCGTTGATTCATTCTTTCAGATAAATGCTGACCTCTCTCTGGTTCCAGCTCCTCAGACGTGACGGTTCGCTGCTTTTCTTCAGTTTCATCTGACAGTTAACTGGAAATCTTTTGGTTTCAGAGATTTGATGGGAGTCATGTGATTTAAAGGAAAATGAGACATCAAGAAATGTATTGTTTGCTTTATAAAATGTTAGAAAATTATTAATTAATCAAATAATTTGCTGATTATTTTCTGGATTAATCATTGCCATTTTTTGTCCTCTGACATTTTTATAATGAAAACAAAAACTCAGAAAATTTACTTTTTACTCCGACAGCTTTAGTTACTAGTTATAGTTTTTCATGCCCTTACAGACCAGTGAAAACCACGTATCTCCACATTTTTAATTATGTGTAATTAGTATTTTAATTATTTAATTATTCTTCTCCTCCTTTAGCTAAATAAACTGTTTAAAAAGCCTCTTGGATCAGATGAAAATGCATCGTCACAAAGCTGAAGACAGGCTGTTTTTCGGAGATACGAGGTTCTCACAGGACAAACATATGATGATCTTATAGAACATGATGCATTGCTGTAGATTAAACCAGCCAACAGGATATGAAATCCTAAGCAGCAATGAAAAAACTGACCCAAATCAAAGTCATGTTCCACTGAGACGTCCGATGAGTGTGAACATGAACACTGAACGTGGACCCGGATCGAGTCTCTGTGGACCCGGATCGAGTCTCTGTGGACTCACAGATCACAATAAAAACCTCGATGAAGACATTTGTATTGTTGGATGATGCCCTCAGAGCCCGAGAAGCAAGTGTAACTGACTCGAACAGTAAAGCTGAGAAATGAAAGCTCGTCGTTTTCAGGTGTGATTATTCATTTTGTCGGCTGTGAAGCTCAGAACTCCCTTCAGTGTCTCGCTCTGTTTCTCGTGTCTCTTGTTTGCTTTTCTTCTCTCGCCCTTCAACATCTCGCTGCTTTGCTCCGCTCTCGCTTTCATCCGTCGTCACAGTTTTCTCTCCGTTACGGCGGTGAAAGCAGCCCAAGTTTAACACTTTACAGTATTTCAGGACAGAAAACACTAACTCTCTCTGTGTTTCTTTGTGTTTGCCGTCACAGAAAGTCAGTGAGAAGGTTGGAGGTGCAGAAGGAACCAAGCTGGATGATGAGTTCAAAGAAATGGAAAAGGTAAATATCCGTGATATCCACAAACATAAATACTCCCGACCCGATGTTTCTGTTTTCGAAGATGTTTTTCATTTCATTCATTCTTTACTTTGAACAATTGAGTTCAACAGTTTTATTATTTCACATGACAGATTATAGATTTTTTGTTTGTTTGTTTTCTCTGAAGTCCCCCCTCTGGTTTGGAGTGGGTGGGGCTCAGTTGGGAAGTGGTGATGTCACACACTGTGCACCAATCAGGATTTAACATCATTTGAATGAGAATCTGATGAGTCAGTGGTTTGTTTGATCACTATAGATATTTGAAATCAAGATTTAGTAATGAATATTTGTTTTATTTATCACAGTAAAAGCCCATGAAGAGAACCGATTGAGGCTTTTACTGTGAAGCAGAAAGTGTTGAGGTTTCTGAGGTGATAGCAGAGCTAAGGCTAGCTGAATGTTCTGACAGAGTTACGTAGATGTTCAGATTGAAAGTACTCTCATGTTTGTCTGTTACATATAAGGCTACAGCCGGGAGCTGGTTAGCCTAGCCTAGCATGAAGACTGTAATAGTGAAGAAATAGTCCAGCACATCAAACCCAATAAAACAAAACAAACAAGCAAGATAAAGAAATAAGATGTAAGATAAGATAAGATAAGATTTCCTCTGTTTCCAGTTTTTATGCTAAACTAAGATAACCAGCAGGCTGTAGCTTCCTATTTTCCTACCAAACATTATATCTGGATTGAATCGTCATTCAGTAGGTTTGCGTTGCTGTTCTCTCATGATGCGTTTTTCTCTGCAGAAAGTGGACATCACCAGCAGAGCAGTGTTGGACATCATGACCAAAACTACAGAATACCTACAGCCTAATCCAGGTATGAAACACACAGTTTAACCGCCACGGTGTGCAGCCGTAAACAATGTCAGTCGCTGGTAATCTAACCTTTTGCCGCCCCGCAGCATCCAGAGCCAGGCTCAGTATGATCAACACCATGTCAAAGATCCGCGGGCAGGAAAAGGGACCCGGTTACCCGCAGGCTGAGACCGTCTTGGGCGACGCCATGTTGAAGTTTGGGCGGGAGTTAGGCGAGGAGTCCAGCTTCGGTAAGTGGGAATGCACACATGCTAATGTTAGCTTCGAGGAGTTGTAGCTAGCCTTGGCTGCTGTGTCCATGGGGGGATCAGAGCTGGTTCAAAATATTTAATCACTGTGGTTTTAAAAAACATGATCTCTGAATTCATCCAAACTTGATCCAACGACAGATTGTGAAAACACGCCTTCTGTTTGTGGTGCACCAAGCAGGATTGTCAGCTTACTGATTGGATGAAAACCAAATGTACCTTGAAAGTCACAAAGTAACTTTAGGTCAAAGTGATCAATAAATGTATTTAATTTTAAAACGATTCTCTCTCTCTTCTTTTTAACTGTCTTGCTAACAGCTGCAGAAATTACAAAGGTAATCTCAGTTAGCTTGTTAGCCTGCTAGCCCTCAATATTTAAGATAGCCATGTAGCCTTCAGCTAAGACAGCTAGCCTGCCTCCACATGACCTCCACAGTCATGAAGACAAAGGTTAAATATCATTGCCACAATGCTTTTACTTGTATTCAGGCTCAGTTTTGATTGTTTGTCCAAAAGGTTTGATGGTTTATAGATGATTTGGTGAAAACAGAATAGATTATTTTTACTCACACACGTCTGCAACAGTGTTCAGGCACAAAGTAAACAAACACAGAACTCATCAGAACTCGTGAATCCTGTAATTATATATTGAGGTGAGTGTGTTTTTGGACCCTGTTTTACACACAGTAATGGCACTCTGAACTAAAGCTGTGTTTCACACATTTGTTCTGTGCTCTCCGTGAGACCAGAAAGCAGCAGTGAACAACAAAACCACTAGAAAAGGACAGAGGATGTCGAGGTTCAGTACAGTTTGAGTCCACCTGACCCTGATCTGTTAGTGCTTCCTGTTTCAGAAAACCTCTCTCACTGTCTCGTCTCTATTCTTTCTCTCTGCCTGTTTTCCCTTCGCCCCTTCATTCCAGGTTTGGCGCTGATCGATGCCAGCGAGGCGATGAAGGAGCTCGGCGAGGTGAAGGACGCTCTGGACATGGAGGTCAAACAGAACTTCATCGACCCGCTGCAGAACCTCCACGACAAAGACCTCAAAGAGATACAGGTGATTAAGACACCTGCTTCTGCTTCGACCGATAGCAAATAGTTGCAGGTTGCAGAAACAGTGTAGGAGCTCACGCCTTTTTCCCTCCACCGCAGCACCACCTGAAGAAGATGGAGGGCCGCCGTCTGGACTTCGATTACAAGAAGAAGCGTCAGGGGAAAGTCCAGGAGGATGAAATCAAACAGGCGCTGGAGAAGTTCGACGAGAGCAAAGAGATCGCAGAGCAGAGCATGTTCAACCTGCTGGAGAGCGACGTAAGCACAGTCCGGTTTCACGTCTTCATCGTCTGCCAACTGTCATCCACATTAATCGAATAATAGTTTCTGTAGGACATCAGAAAACGACTCTCTGAGCCTGGTTCATCAAACGTCTTGTTTGTCCGACCAACAGTCAAAAAACACCAATATTACATTTGATTTTATGTAAGACGGAGTCATCAACTGTTTGAGGTTTTAGTTTGAAAAATGACTTAAAGGTTAACTTTCGTTTTTTACAACCTGGACCTTATTTGTTGCATTAAATACAACCATTTACTCACCCAGACAACTTTGGTGGCATTTGGAGTCGTTTTGAAGAAATTAGCCCCAGAGGAGCGGCGCGTATATCCGTATAATGCGAGTACTCGGGGCATCCATGCGCAGCCTCTAAATAACGCATAATCTGCAGAAACTCGTTCATATTCCAATATTTTGTTCTGATATGCTGGTGCTATTCCCCTCTGAGCCCGTGGTGGCATGTTATCAACATCCAGCGTCTCTAGGCAACTACCTCTGACGTGGATGATGTCATTACCGAACGCCGGGCGCTGTGAGCAGCCAGCCACAACACGGCTGACTCTGTGGCAGTCGGCTACGAATACGCAATAACGAACATAGCTGTGCCAAACTACAGCTAAACTAGCCGACCGCCGGCTCAGAGGGGAATAGCACCAGCATCATAACATCATATCATAACAAAATATTGGAATATGAACGAGTTTCAGCAGATTATGCGTTTATAGAGGCTGCATTATCTGCATCTTCAAAACGACTCCAAATGCCACCAAAGTTGTCTGGGTGAGTAAATGGTCGTATTTAATGCTAGAAATAAGGTCCAGGTTGTAAAAAAACGAAAGTTATCCTTTAAACGATTACTCGATTATCAAAATTGTTGACAGTTGATTTTCTCAAATCAATCAATCGATGCAGCTCTGGTCTGCTTTAAAATAATGACCCTGATAATTATTCGAATGAGTTGAATTAATCTAGTTTGCAGGTGTTGACAGTATCTCGGCCCCCCAACGAAGGACGAAAGTGGAAATTTACAAAAAAGAATCATTATGGCCCGAGTGAAACTGCAGAAACAGAATTTCAAAACAACATTTACGTCACGACAGAAATATAACGTCAAGGTGCTGAGATACGAAGACACGAACACGATCAAATATTCACCATGTGTGCTGCTGATGTTGACATGGCTCTTCTGTTGCCGTAGTTACACATGCAGTTTTTGACAGGATCCCAGTGTGTTCAGAACTGCAATGACAAAAGAAAAGGCAAGCCAGGCTCAGGCCCAGCATGGCAGTGGAAAAAACGTGTGTGTGTGTGTGTGTGTGTGTGTGTGTGTGTTGCAGATAGAGCAGGTGAGCCAGCTGGCAGCGTTGGTTCAAGCTCAGTTGGAGTACCACAGCCGCTCTGCCGAAATCCTCCAACAGCTCTCCAGCAAGATGGAGGACAGGTATTGATCTATCTGCCCACCTGAGATAAAAATAAACCAGCTGACGGACTGATGTGAAACCTTTTTTTAACTTTGTCCAGGATAAAAGAAGTGTCCAGTAAACCGAGGAAGGAGTACGCTCCGAAACCCAGGATGACCCTGGAGCTGCTGCCGCCCAGCGAGAGCCACAACGGAGGGATACACTCAGCCAAATCACCCGGAAGATCACCAGGTGGAGACATGTCCTCTGGGCTGTTGAGCAAATGCCAAACAGCCTTCTGTCTGGATCAGACTACAGTGATGTCCTGACCCAGCGGACGCGGACCGCCAGCGGCAAAAATGAGCGTCAGACACAGCAGTTGCTTGTTCTATCTCGTGTTGTAGTGGAGGTCAAACATGGCAGCGTCTGGGACACCTCATGAGGTCCCCACAAAAAGACGAACCTGTCCCAGTTTTGTTTGACAGCTTCTATGACACATTGACCAATAGGAGCGCTCGTCCTCGCTCAACTGTGAACACGATGAAACAAAAGAGGAATGATCTTAGCGGTGCAACCTTTCCAATCAACTATGTACGAGTCGTGAAAGACGGCAAGCTCTGGTTGGTCAGGGTCCAGCGTGTAGTCTGCCAGGTCTCGTGATCACCTGACACATCTCTTGTAGTCTGATCCAGCACTGAGGAGTCTTTGTTTAATGTCAGCGCTTATTGATCATCATGCACTTACTGTGTTTTCAGACAAAACCTACGAAAAGGTCGCAGAACTTTACAGTTTGGACTAAACCTTCCTCATGCTTTCTGCTCCTGTCCCCTCACAGCTCCGATGGACCAGCCCTGTTGCCGAGCACTCTACGACTTTGAACCAGAGAACGAAGGCGAGCTGGGCTTCAAAGAGGGCGACATCATCACCCTGACCAACCAGATCGACGACAACTGGTACGAGGGCATGATCAACGGCCAGTCGGGCTTCTTCCCCATCAACTACGTGGATATCCTGGTGCCGCTCCCTCATTAGGTCCCGCCATTGACCTGACCCTTCCCCCCCACCAGTCCAGACACCCTGAAAACAGCCTGTATTTGCGTAAAACAACATACCGCGCCCTCCTTCTTCTTCTTCTTCTGTGCTTCTGTGCGATTCTGCTTTCACAAACCAGACCGAAACGACTACAACGGCGACGGAGAGGCGGTGGACGAGGTGAGGCGGCGGGACGGCGATTGGACGAGAAGGGGATCCTAGCGTGAGAGGTGCAGAAGAGAGGGAGGAGAGAGGGGCTGAAAGGGACGAGAAGACGAAGCGATGATGGTCTTTTACAGCACAGTGCTCACTCAGCAGCGCTCCGCTCAGCCGGGCAGCGCCGGATACCAATGAGGCTTTGGAGACTTGATCCGATATGGCACCGTGTATATGTACGTGCATGTATGTGTCTGTATGTGCGTTTCAACCTGTTCTTTCTCTACTACGATCAAGCCAGCACAAATTCCTGCTCGTCAGTTAAACTGCCTGACAGCTTCTTTGTGATACTGTCTTCTTCCCTTCTTCAGTTTCTTGCCGTCTTTCTCTTAAAGCACTTCTGTCTTTTCTACCTTGACTTGCCTTCCTGTGCTTCTCTTCAGATTCCTCAGCACTTTCTGTCTTTCTTTGTTCCTTCCCTCGTTGGCTAGCATGGCTCCATACTGTATAGAGACCTCTAATCCATGATCCAGAGCTGCAGTAGTTCATCAGGCCCTCCTGCTTTTGTTTGAGTATATCTCGTCCTCTTGTAACAAACTCTGCCTTTCTCAGAGTCTGCATTGAATCTCAGCTCAGTGGCTGTTTGCATGAACCAGCCGAATTTTAAGTGATGAGTGAAGAGACACCAGTAAAATGTGGTTTTCGGGAGTGCATCTTTGGAATAAAGCAGTATCTGCAATAAGTAGATTTTTCCAGAGTGAAGATGAGAATACCTGCTCACTTGTTTGAAGCCTGTTTATCTTATTAGTGGGGATTTTAACAGGTTTTAAAGGTTTGAGGGTCAGGAAAGTCATTCAACACGTCTTTAAACATGCCGGCAAAAGTGATAAAAGGGAAAACTCAAGGTTTCATTTCCCAGACAGCAGCGGCCAGTTGTACTGAACCGAACTTTTCACCAGGTTGGCGCACGGAGAAGTCGTGGCTTATTATAGTCAGCATTATAGTCAGCATAGAGGAAAAGGTGTTTGTTGTTTTGTGTGAGTTATCCATTCACAGTATCGTGTGTGTACCGTGTGGAGTAGCTGCTTGTTGAGTCGTCTTATTCGTGGCTTTTGCATGCGAGACTGTGTGAACAGTGGTAGCTCTTCTGAAACTCCCGTTTCAACAGGAATGATGCTCGGTGTGCGCTTCAGGCAACAGAACATCCAACGTTAAGACGTTATGAAATTTTCCCAGTGACCTTAAATCCACTCAATGTTCTAGAACTGGCTGGAGTTCCAGAGTGCTGATCGAATCCTGGAACCTTCAAGACATTTTTGAGGCCTCGGAATCAGTTAAAAACTCCAGAAACTTTGCATCTGCATCTCTGAGAACATGATCTGATATACTGAAACTTCTTGTCTTGGTAAAGTTCTTTCTGCTCTAACTAAACACTTGGGAACCTTGACAGCATTCTCGCCCACAGAAGGATCCAGAAAGGTTCGATTGTCCAGAATCTTTTGAACTTTAGAACCTTGGTGACGTTTAGGATTGTATAGTTTCTGGACCTGGAGTGCTCTCACATATTCAGAACATTCTAGAACCCTCAAGTTCCTGTTAAGTTAGTAAGCGCTCAGTATTAGTGGTAGCTATTATGCTAGCTCCCTGGAGTATGTATCACATACAGTATAAATTGGGACTTGTTGAATGGGTACAACTGTCACTACACTAAAGTGGTACCTACCTGTGTGCGTACCTTTCAGCAGTGTTCTTTATGAAGCAGTATTAACGAGTCTTCTCTGTCAAAGGCTGATGTTATTTATTGCCTATTGTAATAATTCAACTGGAAACCACCAGTTCATGTCAAAACATTTGTAACACCAAAGGTACGACCGCAGCAGAACATTTTTAAAAGCCTAATGTTACAGGCTGAAGCTTTGGCACTTGTTGACCAGCTACAATACAAACTGACAGATGACGCCCTTTGAGTCGAAGCTAACAGCAGTGGAAAAGTGTTAGCCATGCTAAGAGATTTCTGTCTGTTCAGACAAGTAAGATTGAAGAACTCGCTATTTTATTCACGACTTGTTGGGACGAGCTTTCCGTTATGGTGCTGGGTTTATATCAACTCCATTGTACATAGAAAACTGAACCGCGTCGTAGATCAGATCCTGAGCCTGTGCTGAGTCCAGATCTTCTCTGCTCTGGTGCACATAAGGGGCTTAAGTCAGTCACCTTGATAGAATTGTTGTTCTTGTTTGCCATGCTGGCTTTTTTAAATCAAAGCTGAAATTTAATGAGTATTATTGAATGAAAAAGCTTCGGGTTTTTCTATCCAGGCGTTATTTATTATGTCGTCAGACATTGGCAGGAATCTGTGCTAGCACGTGGCGAATGCTAATGTGCCAGACGTGGCTAACCAGCTAGCCTTTCGCTTCACATTCCCGTACTTGCGTTTTTGTGATGCGGTGTTGAGCAGAATATTTAGAAGTAAAGGATTAAAAAATGTACAGATGCTTCATTTTTATATTCTGAGGGTGTATTCTGAATACTTGTACTCCAGTACGACTCACCCCGTGGCGATGTTAAAGTGTCAGGACGCTGCTGTAGCTACTGTCGAGACCGTCCTGGATACACAAAAAAAAGAAAAAAAAACGAAGTGAGACATTTGTCCACGGTGCATTGTTCGTGTTTCTCAAGCTGTGGCTCAGGACCATGAAATGGGTCGCATCCTGCCGGTTCTGGACAGTAATAATTTACAAACACTGAATAGGCAATAAATGATTTAACAATAAAAATCTATGAGGAAGAGACGATGGAAAACTGTGGAAATCTATCAACAGTATCTATCTACATATGTATCCATCTATCTATCCATATATCTATCTATCGATTTATCTATTGATCTATCTTCAGAGCTTTAGAACTTAGACATCTCCTCCGTTGCCAAAGCGTTAATGATGTGACAGCAGCAACGCAGCCACTAACGGTAACACTAGTCTCTGTCGTCCTCGTGTCACACGGCTGCTTCTCTGTGACCGTCCAGGTTTCTGGGGAAGACGAGGGTCTGGAGCACAACCGTGTTCAGTGTTTCGCTTTGATTTTCTTTGTTTGGTCTTTGCGTTCTGAGTCTGGAACCTGGTTTTCTGAGTCCGCCTGTGGAGAGTCTGTGAGCTGCATGCAACTGAACCGCTTTACGTCTGCTGTTTGAGATGGTTTTTTTAAAAAAAAAGAAGTGGGTGGGGGGGTTGTTCTGCCAGCTTTTTCTCGTGCTGCAGTGAGCCTGTGTCAACTGATACCCGTCATTTTCTATGGTTCTGTATTCATTGTTTCTCTTTTGACTTGGTTAAGCTATATTTGTATAGCGCTCCTCTTCAAATTACAAAGTGCTTTAAGACTTTTTTGATGATGGAATATGTTTTTGTTTATTTTGAACCTTTTTTGTGTTTTCTCTCGTGCTGATTTGCCCTCTATGGCGACATGTATTCTAACCTCAATGAGGGACTTGTACAGTGTTACGCTCCATTTTCCCTTTTCGCCTAAGTGAGACTCAGACCTCGACCACGTTACCTGCCTGAACTGAATTTCAGCATCGCTCTCGGACGGTCAGATCGTGCAAAGCACTCCAAACCAAACTCTTCAGGCTTTCCTCAGAGACGAAGCAGCTCTGAAAGCAGAAATATCCTCATTTGTTTGGATAAACTTGAGTCTGTTTTATTGGCTGATTTTAAATTCAGGCGCTGCTGAATCCTTGTTGACTGTCCAACCTCCATATTTCTCATTTTAAGGACATTTTAAGAGCCTCATGGTCTCTGCAGTTCAAGTTCAAGAACAGATTTTACGCACTTTGACTTTCAGATGTAATCAAACTGAATATCAGTGATTTTACATGAATAATCTGTTAATAAACAGGTAAATCACACACAAAAGGCATTTTTTATGCCTTTTGTGCGTGATTTGCCTCCTTGAATCAACCCTTCAACATGCTGAGAGTTAGCTGAGAACATTGATACCACTCTCATATCTGTGCATTTAATATGAAGGCAGCACCAGCAGCCAGTTAGCTTTGCTTAGCATGAAGACTGGAAGCAGGAGCAACAGCTAGCCTGGCTGTGTTTCCTACAGAAGATCCTCTGTAGTTTTCAGACTCTGCCAGTTTAGCTAACATTCGTGCTGAAAAACAGTGAGTTTTTTTTTATCAGGCTCCACCCACAAAGGTTTAAATCGGCCAATGAGATTACTTCTGCTCTCAGCGCCGCCATGCTTTAAAGAAACAGTACATACACTGACATTTAATAACGTGGTGGAAACTGGTGTCTTCTGGTGAGCTAAACGTGTGAATGTGAGTATATACACACCGTGTTGCTATTTATTTCTGTATTGTATGTATTCCTTTGAGTATTTATTTATTTATTCCTGCGTCCTATTTATTGGTTCGGCACCTGTGGCGTATTTGACGATTGTCAATACATTGGTGTGATGTGGAGGAGGGGAGGGGCTTTTTGGGTGTGGGGGGCGTGGTCAGTGGAAAAAACCTAGCTGTGATACTAACTCTAACTGTTGCTCCCCTGGTATTGGATGATGATATAATCTAAGACCACTGTATGTATAACTGCTTGTCGTGAAGATGAACTACAATGTAATGACAATAAAGAATTAACACTATGATGACACGCCGCAGACATCAAGAGTCCAGTCTGTTCTCCAGAATCTGTTCAACGGTCTCAAATCTCAAAAGGTTAATGACTCTTATTTTGAAATTTCCCATGTTAATCTGAGCCTTTAATATGAAATCAAACCTTTGAAATTGCCTTTTTTTGAATAATCAGTGCTGTTTTCTTTCTAAAGTTTATTTTTTCTGCAAGGTTGTAACACAAGAGGACGTCAGTTTTAGTTTGACATATTCTCTAAATAGATGCAAAGGTACCTCAAGTTTATTGTTAACTGTTAATGAGGTGAAAAATCTGTTATCTGCCTGGTATTTGTAATATTTACATCCAAGTTTTCCCCTCTTACAAAGCAGAACTATAGTTGTAGTACTGTCCTTAAGCACAATTGGTACAGTCCAGTTACAGTAACCTTTCAAATTAAGATTTACATACAAAACACATGATCAGTTTATAAAATATGATCTATTGTTACAGTTTAACTTACTAAAAGTGTGAAGTAGGAAGTCTTTAAAATTAGCCCCACGTCACCAATTTTGGATTTTTTTCATAGATTTGCAAATTGCATATTAATACATTGATTATAATGATCCCAATAATATGACAATACATGAGTACTTATACTTTTGATACTTTGTTGCTAATACTTCTGTGCTTTTACTTTTACTAATTTTAATTTTTGCACTGCCTGTAGTAATCTTGTAATACATGCAGTAATCTATGGATATAATCACATGTTACACAGCAAATCCACCATGCAGACACTGCTGGAAAATACTGACTGCAGTACATCCAATGTAATTCAAATGAGTATTATAACTAATTAGTATTATAAAGGAATTTCATACACAAAAATATCTCGATTCCTGTCTTTGGTGACTTAGAATTAGTTAAATATATGAATGATGATAAGTAGATTAGAAAGTCATCAGTTTTACTACTAATTGATAAAACGTACACGTCGTCAGTAGCTGTGAGCAACATAGAAATGTTTTTGTGTGCAGTTCTGTGTGGCTGCAAACTGTTAGACAACATGTCCGGACTTGATTAGAACAGCTATTGCACGCAGCCACCAACTGTTGTTTAGTGCAGTGAGCCAAAATGGCCGCCGGTGGCGCTGTGGATACATGTTTCCCTCCTTGCTGTCGTTTCCCTCCTTTTACAAACCAACCTCTGATGCGTTCACTTGCTCCTCAAAAACTCGTATTTTGTAAAGGCCTCCATTTTCGCGCGAAAATCAAGTCTTTGTCAGAAATGAGACCAAAGAATAGCCATTTTTGTGTACATGTATACATCATCAAGCGTGCTGAAAGAGGGAGGAGGAGGAAATTTAATTACCTTAAAAATACACGTTTCATTTATTTACTAAGATTTGTTGTACACACATCAGTTGTTTGGTCTCTTAAATGATGCAGTAGACAGATATCTTAAACAAAAAAGTAAAATGAGCATTGATAACCAATAAACCATTCGGATAATTAAGGAACTATCTTTAGAAAATGACTGTGAAAACTCTATATAACTCCACTCTCTTTTAAATAAAACTAAATGCATTTTGCTGAGCGGAATTGGTTTTAAACATTTGTTTGGTCTTCAATTCGCGCTGTGAAACTTAAAATTCTGATTTTTTGAGGGCTATAAAAGCAACAAACGGCTTGACCCACTTTTCACACACGACATGGGAACGTTTCACTCCTTCTTTACTCCGTCAAGATAGACAGAAAAGGATATAGAAAAACCGGAAGTGTAATAGTATGCCTTCAAAATAAACGAATGAAGTGAAACACCTCCATGCATACAAGAGAACTTTAATAGAGTTTTTATGAAAACAGATGTGTCTTAAAGGTATTGTAAATCTTAAAGATTTAATACAGCGTTAGACTGCAACTACAAACACATATGTTTGCTTCAAAGGAAAGGTATTTCGCCGTCCCGCTGTGTTCATGAGACTTTTATTTAGGAAGCGGTATCCGGAAGTCTTATATTTTTACTGTAGCTAACTTCACACTGGTTCCGCGTGTTGATACTGAAGACAGGATCGAGGAGAAACAAGTTTTTCGCATCGCAGAGACCCAAATTTAGGCCAAAAGTAGAGGAAAATGGACATGAAGAGGAGGGTCTCCTTAGAACTGCGGCACCGGTCGCCGACAGAAGTGAGTAACCCGGTTTGTTGTGTTTATGCGGTGTAAACTTGACCGGCCGGAGAAGGAGGGGTGGCGAGCACATGGCAGGGTGTCTGCATGTCTCGGAAAGTGCCAAAATGTACATTTGGTGTTAAAAGCTAAGCTCCAATCTGATATAAAGTCTGTAGTAAAGTTCAATTAGGAGCTTTTACATGTTAAATTCACAACCGGAGGTCCCCAGTTTTATCACGGGTAAACAGCCTAGTTGCGCAGCTGTTGAAGTACCGCCTTTTTTAGTTTTATGTTCGCAATTGTGTCGCCTATTTATGTCAAAATTGATTTGCACATTGTTAAATTGTCAGTTATAAGCGGAATAACGTTGTGTAAAATTAAACTAGTATGCGCTCCCTGCACATCTGTGTCTCCCGACATGGCTAATGACTGGAACAGCATATTTCGAAGTTTTAAGACGATTTATAATTGCATGAGCTGGTAAACAATTTAAATACACAAGAGACTTTATTTTGTTCTGTCGGCGAACTTCAGTACTCATTGCAGTTGAGTATTCGCAAACGCAGTAGTAAACAACTAACTAGCTAAGTATAACGTTAGCAGGCAAACATGACTCGTCACGATATTGCTTTTAACCGTGTAATGCTCCTGTAAGTTAACGTTGAAGCAGGAAATGCGTTATTGTTGTTCGGTTTACACACTGTGATGCTGGCAAAATCATCTCATATCAATTTTCAGCCAAAAGCCCGTTTTCACCTAGCTTTATAACGTTCGTTTTACTCATTTTACAAACAAAATTGACGTTGATATCATCGCCTCTCCAGAGATTAGTCGGGGCCCTGCTGGGGACGCGTAGCCACCGGCGTGCTAATGCTAGCTTGCCAAAGCGGCTACTTCATACTCGCTTGTTCTTCTTTAGTCGCATCCATTACAACCCAAAACCACAATGTAACCCGTGGCATTTTCCACCGGATTCACTCGTGTGGTCATACATCGTGGTAGTAATCGGGAACAGTTAGCAGAAAGCTAGCAGGTGAGCTAACTTAGCAGCGTGACATGTGTTTGGAGTTTATAAACAGAGCCTCGGCCGGGATCCATTCCATTATGAAACTGCACTTTGACTGAGACAAGTCTGTAACGCAGCCCCTGTGCTGCTTTTTACTGTTTGACCACGTTGTTTACACAGAAGAGGCTGCAGCTACTTTCAGTTGTTCACCAGGAAGGAAACCTGACAGACCTCGTTGCTCTGTATCAGTTATTCATGACAGGTTTTTTAACTGGAATTAAAAGTAATCTTTAAGATAAAATGACAGAAATTAATTGGTTCCATTTTCAGAGGTGTGAATATTTGCTGGTATCACAGATTAATACCATTTTATGGACCAAACACTGATTAACATTTATTAATCAGTGGAATATAAGATTAATCAATAATGAAAATAATCACTAACTGCAGCTCTACTTATCTCCAGGTCCTAATTAGTTCTGTTAATGTTTGTTGATTCATGTAAGAGTACTTGAGTTTCAGAACAGGAAATAATTTTGTTTTTCATTTGATGAAAGAATTAAAAATCTAAAATATTGTATTTTGTCTAATAGCTGTGCAATATCTCTTGTCTAAATAAAATACCATGCACAAGTGGTACATTATACTTACATTCATTTAATATGTGATTAAAGGATAAGTGGCTGAGCCAGATACTCTCTTCTCACAAACACATGTTAAAGAATGGAGGAAAATACCATAATTTTGGGATGCGGTCTTGTTGGTTTTCACCCATCATCATCTTGCATGTTCAACACTCATCTGCGTCCTGAACATCACATAGCAGAGGGTGAGATAACTGAATTAGTCATACTCACACCGCTATCATCAAACAAAGTAATGAAAGTAATCTTGAAACAGATCTCTGTAGAAGTGCTGCAATTGCAGATGCACACACCTTGTTAATAGGCAGCCAATCAGGAGCCTGTTTGAGTGTGTATAAATTACTTTGTCAGGTGTTCTTGTCCAAATCGGTGTAATCAGCCCGGCCTTTGGCCCACACGGGACTAACTGTGCCTGCCTGCAGGTCCAGGAGCTGGTTCTGGATAACTGTCGCTCTGGTGAAGGGAAGATCGAAGGAATCACAGCAGAGTTCTCGAACCTGGAGCTGCTCAGCCTCATCAATGTCGGCCTGACCAGCGTAGCAGACATCCCCAAACTGGACAAACTCAAAAAGGTAACAGAGCCAAAAACAAGACAAGGTTTTAACAACGAGACAAATTTCATATAAATGTTAAATGAGGTTGCTGCACAAAGTCTTTCTCATCATGGGTAGCCTGGCGTTATTTGCATTCATTACATACTGTGCATTAGCATGTCCATAGCAGTTCAATATGGAGCTAAAGTGCTTAATCAGTCAGTTCTACTAAAATACCCAAAGAAAATAAAACTCTTTGTTCCTCGTGTCTGCAGTTGGAGCTGAGTGATAACAGGATATCAGGCGGTCTGGAGGTCCTGGCCGAGCGGCTGGTCAGCCTAACGCACCTGAACCTCAGTGGGAATAAGTTCAAAGACATCAGCACCCTGGAGCCACTGGTGGGTGGAGCCGCTCTCCAAAACACCCTCTCATCTAATACCCAGAAACCTTCATATCTCACGTCCATCATCATCCTCGCCTTCATGTTCTGACTAAATGTTTTGGAAGGTGATGAATAGTGTTTCCATCCACCTGTTAGTGCAGAGAAAACATCACAAATGAGGAGGAGGCTGCAACCTTCATCACATTCATACATGAAACTAACAGAAATGTCTGATTTCCATCATGTTTTCCACTTGTTTGAGCTTTGACTGGAGCTCTCTTAATGGTCTTGTGTAAAACTGTTTGTCTCGATGGAGCCAGTTCCTCATGTGCAACTACTATGAGCAGCGGATGGAAACACATACATACAGAAAATCTGTTAAAAACTGTGAATTCAGACTGAAACGTAACTATTAGCAACAGCGTTATGAGATAGATCAAACGGACCACGTACGTGATCACGTGTCTTTGCCCCTCCCAGAAAAAATTGCCCCAGCTGAAGAGTCTCGACCTGTTTAACTGCGAGGTGACCAACCTAGCCGACTACAGGGAGTCCATCTTCAAGCTCCTCCCCCAGCTCACCTACCTGGACGGCTACGACATTGATGATTGCGAGGCGTCCGACTCTGACGGAGAGGGAGACGGAGTTGAGGATGAGGATGAAGAAGGTGAGTGTCCACGAGGCCGAAAGAGAAAAGTGTCGCACAAACATTTAAAATGTTCTCGGAATAAAAGGAAGGATTTTCACGTTCGGACGCGTCGGCTCGTCGCTGGACCTACTGCATCTCACCTGTCATCTCTTTCTGTGTTCCAGAGGGAGAGTCAGAGGACTTTGAGGAGGAGGAAGAGGAGGATGAAGAGGATGTAGTGGCTGAAGATGATGACGACGATGACGACAGCGGCGACGATGAGGTGAGTCTGGGGCTCTTTCTATCCAAAGAGTTCAGTGTTTCAAGGAGTCGTTGTCATTAATTTGTCACGTCACAGCCCAGAGAACAACATGAGGCTGAAATAAATTCAGCTTAACTTCAGCATCTGTGGATGTTCACCAATAGCAACCCGCCTTGACCTAAGTCAAAGTTATATGACACACTCGTAGTTTATTAGCTGCGCGCAGTGGCGTGCACAGACTTTTTGAAGGGCAGGGGCGAAAAGGGAAAAAAGGGCACATATAACATGTCACTGAAGAGGGCACTTTAGCATGCGTTTTGGCTCCCAGGGGGCACTTTAGCATGCGTTTTGGTTCCCAGGGGGCACTTTAGCATGCGTTTTGGAGTCCAAGAGGGCACTTTAGCGCGCGTTTTTCAAAAACTGGGCCACGAGGGGGGGCGCCCCCACCCCCGTGCACGACACTGGCTGCGCGTCTCCTTTTTAACCTCCTCTGTCAGAGTATGAACTGGTCCACAAAACTCACACGGTTTGCAGTTGTTAGACAGTTGATGGTACCGTGACCTGTGAAATTACTGTTGCATCCTGTTAGCATTCAGGCTAATTCAGAGAGCTGTTTCCGTCCCTCCTCAATGACTCCTCACTGAATTAGATTATGTACAATGCTGAGAACAAAATATCGACCAAACTGCCTGCTACATTTTTCACCAACCAGCCCTGTGAGTGGTTAATTTCATCGTGCTGCGTTTTGTTCCTTGACTCATGAAAAGTGTCCTCACCCATTCAAACCTCACAGTTTTACACTCAGTCCAGTATTTTGTTCTGGTTCTTGATGAACTTCAGTGTCAGGATTTAACTGCAAAAACCATCAACAACCAACTTTTCTCTGCAGGACGGAGAGGTGAACGGAGACGTGGACAGTGAGGACGATGACGAGGATGAGGAAGATGAGGAGGATGATGGTCAGTGACTTCTTTACTTCCTCACGATCCTGTTTGTCAGTTCAAGCATTTTATTCAGCTTTTTCTGCATGAACTCATGAACTCATGAACTCATGGACTCATGGACTCATGGAATGGTCGTCGTTGTCGTTGACTCTCTGGCTTCTCCTCTGCAGATGAGGACTCCTCTCCAGCAAAAGGAGAGAAGAGGAAGAGGGACCCTGAGGATGATGAAGATGATGATTAAGGACCCGCGGAGACCCCTCAAACCCCTCTGACCTCTCGCCCGGTGACCCCCACACATACACCCTCCCCCTACATGACCTCCTCCCATCCCCCACCAACGCTCGCCCTCCTCCTCAGACTCCTCCCACTCGTTCGACTCCTGGGCTGCGTTCCATTTCTGAAACTGGCTTCCTCCCACTCCTCAGCTCCTCTCCTGCAGACCGAAACACCTAAAAAATTCATATAATCACCAGAATCCTAAATATTCTGCCGCATCGACGGTCGCTCCACTGATGAACCGACATTTAATAACACTGCTTATCTCACCCACCTGGAACAACTTCCTGTTAATATCATTTTTACTTTCTGGCATCTGTGTGTTTGTGGCGCCGCGTCAGTGTGAACTCAGGAAGAGCTTCAGATTCACAAAGCTGATTAACAGTCATTACCAGTGAAGTTGCTGCTGCTTCAAGTCGTCGTTTTGTCTCTAAAGTGCCAGAAAATGGTGACAAATGTAATTTCTCAGAGCAGAAAGTGAAGTTTGGTTTCGTCCAGCCCAAAGATAATCCGTTAACTCTCATTGACGACGCAGAACAGCAGGAATCTCCCATTTTAGAAGCTGAACCAGAGTGTTTGACATTTTTTGTGTGGAAGATGATCAATTTCCCAGAAATAGACTCGATCGAGTGTTCGTTTCCGCCCTTCAGCAGATTGAAAGGTTACAGAGCTGCTCATCATCAGAAAATATGGACATTATGTGACAACACAACTCTTTTCTCAGAGAAATATGGACCAACTGATTGTGATCAAAGGTCATTCATTTCACAAAAGCAGCTTTAACTGAGCGTTTTATTGATTTTGGAGTTAAATCTGACAGAATATGTATGAAACAGGACTTTGGTGACCGTCTTCCAGATAAAAAGTAAACCCACACATTTGCAAACCCGATGCTTTGATGGGACATAAAAACACATCATGTGTAAATTTTGTGAACAGGTGCAACACGACAGCAGTACACAATCTGTATTTCATGATGATTTGAGCTCCAGATTCCTACTCCGCTAACAAGAAGTAAACACATCCGCAAAGCTTAAACACGAGGCATCACGAGGTTTTACCCAAGGCCAGTTTGTACAGAAGTCCAGAGAAGTCGTTGATAAAGACGTTTTCCGCACAATTGAGTTATCTTGAGATCAGAACTTTTTGAGTTTTTTCCTTTTTAATGTCACAAACTCTCAGTCAGGAGGAAAGTTGGCCATGAAAACTGTCTAAAACTGTCTTTTTGTAATATTTGTCAGTTAATTCACATTCTGTCAGAACGTTTTCCAGAGAATAGTTATTTCATTTACGCACGAAAACAAATTTTGACTTCTCAGAAAAAAGCTGAATTCGCTCGTGTCTGTGGAAAGAGACTGAGCGTGGGAGGGGACGGCACTTTCGGGATGCTAACGACAACCAAACCCCCGATTCCTCCTTTCCCATCATTCCCTGGTTCCCCCTGTTGCACCTCCCCTGACACCCCTCTGTGACATCACCACTCTGGGACTGAATCGGCACCTATGATGTCATCACGGCGCTCTCGACAGGCTCTGTGATGTCATGAAAGGACAGTCAACCCCCCCCCCCCCGAGGCGCTCAGGGCAAACTGTGTTCTCTCTTTTTTGCCAACAGAGCTTTTTAAAAGAAATATTTTTTCAGAGAAATTGTTCTTGTTTAATTTTGTATGGTCGTCTCTCTCTCTGCCTCGCTCTTCATTTCTCTTCCTGCTCAGTAGAGAGATCCAGTTGATCCTTCACACTTACACTGATTAGTTGAGGTTGTGTGTTTTTTTTTTTTTTTTTTTACTTTCTGTAAGTTAAAGGAAAAACAAACAAACAAAAAAAACACAAAAAGGACTTTGTAAATAAAATCTTAACATTTTGCTCCAGGTGTCTCCTCTCTGGCCTTTTGTCTCCGTGATGCTCGAAGTTTCCCTTCAGGTCAAACTGTCGGCTGATTCGCTGCGTTGAAGGAGGTGCATGCTGAGCTGACTCATTGCTTCTGCAGGTATTTTCATAAAGCAAAGTGTTACCTGTCGATGGAGCCGCATGAAAAGTCACAAGCACGCTAAAGTAGAGCCCGACCAACACGTCGGTCGAGTTTATTGCAGACTTATTTTTATCGGCTGACAAGTAAGAGGAAGCTGCAGTAGAGAAATAGACGTGCTGAAGGTCATTCAGAAATGGTGTTGCATTACATGCGTTTCACCACCAGGTGGTGCTGGAGAGAGAAGTAAATTAACTCAAATACGGTTCTCCATATGAGTTTTTCAGGTACTGCTGCATCTTTAAATGTGTTCTCCAGTCTGTTTCAGCGGGAAACACTGTACATTTTACTCCACTATGATTTTTTTTAAAACAGCTTTAGTTACTTTTAACGATTCAAAGCCGAAAAACCAAATTAAACATCATGTATTATTCTAGATCAGTCTGGTGGGCATGTGGCACAGGCGGTAGAGCGAGTCATCTGTTAATTATAGGGTTGGTTGTTCAATCCCACATCTTCTCATCCACATGTTGAAGACACTGAACTCCAGGGCTTTCCTTCCCTGGATGAATGGAGGGTTGCCTTAGAAAGGGCCTCAGGGCCTCAGATCTGCACATCACAATCAGTTTTTTACTCGTGAGATGGAAATAGGTGATCCAGTGTGGCGACCACTAACAGTTAGCAGAGGAACCATTATAGATTAATCAGCAATAATCACCAGTATTTGTATATTATTCAGATTGGTCCTTTTGCACAAGGACTAATACGTCTGCACTAACTATTAACTAAAGTTTGAATGCAGGGCTTTCATTTGTACCAGTGTGTTTCCTCGTCCACAGCCCAGTTTGGGCTGCATCAGAGTCAGAGTTATTGCCGCCCATCCTCTGGGAACCGTGAATACATCAAACTTGTGTTTCTGTCCTGTGATGTCCAGATGTGCTCTAAAATGTAAGGAGTCCTTCCTCGGCCCAACCTTCCACCAAGCTTCATGAAAATGGGGCCTGTAGTTTCTCTGTAATCCTGCAGACGAACCACCAAACCAAGCTGAAAACACCTCTTTGTTGGAGGATACTGGCAACTTACATTGACAGTCATGAATAACTGGTATAATGAAGAGTTAAGCGGCTGCAATCAGTATTTTTATAATGGTAGTTCAATATGTATCATCAGTGTCTGAAATTACCATGTGAAAGGTGTCTCTGGTGTGTTTCAGTGAGGTTCAGCTCCGAATGCAACTTTCCTGTTTTTGTTCGCTCTCACTGCTCATGGTGTTATTTTAGCTCGCTAAGCATTTAGCAGCTAAATGTTTCAGGTTCACCAAGTCATCTTAAAAAGTGGTGATATGTTGATTCTGCTGCCCCCAAGTGGCCAAAGAAATCAGTTGCAGGATTAAGTTCACTGCTCCAGTCAGCAGTGGTTGTCATAGTGACACCATTCAGCTGTTAATTGGTGGCCTAGCATGTGCCAGAGCTAATGACTCGTCCTGAACACAAACTCCACAACCACGGGAAGGTGTCAGCGCTGTTCCCTTTATTGGTTGGAACTGCTGAGTTGTTTGATTGGTTCAGTGTTGAAACAGCAGGCTGAGAGCTGATTGGTTGAATCAGAAGGTCGCCCTCATGTTGTTTCTGGTGTTTTTGATCTCCAGCTCCAGCTGAGTGATCCTCACCTGCACGACACAAACCGTCAGCGTGACTGGAATCCCCCAAAACACAAAGTCTACAGAACTCGTTAACTCTCTAATTACAATCAGAAACAACATTACTGTTTGATCACAGGGCCTTACGACGCCGTTACTGACACAACAAGCCTGTAGATGGCAGCATGTTGTGTTTCTGAGGAGATATTCAACCAACTGCCAATAAACTGACGTAAAAGAGAATGATGTCTGGTCTGATTGGTCCAAAAGGCTCGCCACATTTAGAGGAGACAAATGTTCAGCTAACTTATAACTGCAGTAAATATTTCATCTTTAGAAGTGTGTTGACTAATTGATATATATATATATATATATATGTGTGTGTGTGTGTTTGATTGAATACTAACTTCTTTGTGATTCAGTTGTTCTCTCAGGCCTCTAATCTCATCTTGCTGTCTGTAAAATGCTTGTAGGAGCTGAAAGAAAAAAATAATTTATTGGCTGGAAGAGGAGAAACTGCACATATTAATATCATTATTATTAATATTATAAAACCTTTCTTTAGTCCCACTGAGATAACAAAATGTCTTTTTCGTGGGAGCCGTGGCACAGATAGCAGCGGTACAAAATATCTGATGAATTGGCGCCTCACCTCGCTCTCGGTTGTAGGCGGCGGTCTCTCTGCAGGTTCACAGCAGTGTGGGGTGCAGCAGTACGTCCACAGCGGGATCTGGGTCTCATCGGGTTGCCACCCCGACAGATCGCTCACCTCTCTGGGGTATTTGGCGTCCTGGTAGGCCAGCTGCTCCTCAAGGAAGGCCTCAAGAGAGAAGATCAGCTGGTTTATACAGCAGCAGCAAAACCGAGCTGCGCAGAACTTCAGGCCACGTTCGGTTTACTGTAAAGACCTGAAGAATATTTTTGAGCTCTAGTTTGTTTTAACTTGTTCACTGAACTTCAGTGATTCTGTATTTCACTGTAACACTTCTGTTGTGCATTGGCTGAACACTCAGTATGAGATCAGTGGTCTCTAGGTTTGTTTTAGGTGCTTCCCTGCTTTACAGTAATATTGTGATCAGGTATATATTTCTGGTTAAATACAGTATAGTAACATGAATAAGAGGTGCACAGCTGGATTTTACATAAAGAAAATAAAAATAAAACCAGAGCCGCCTTCTGTGTTACCTAAAGTACATTATTCACAAACTGTCTCTGCTTGGATTGGATTGTTACAGCTACACTTTGCTACTTGTGCAGTGATAACAGAACGCTGATCATAGGTCAAGGACCTTGGGATTAAGACCATCTAAGATGTTTCCTTCCGGCAACCTCAATAAGTATCTCACTGTAACTGTATATTTTGGCATGGTTCAGTCTATGAGAACCAAATATACAGCATTCTACCTCTTCCATTAAGTCTAGGTCCATCCCGGTCACAGCACCAACAGCCGGACCCATCTGGAACCTCAGGGAGCTCAGCTGCCTCACTAACCCCTTCTCAGCAGGGGTTTCCGGGTAAGGGTTGGCTACTCGAGTCCCAGGCTTCAGGGACATCAGCACAGGGCCTGATGGAGATGTGTAAGACAGGTGGTTATGGTGGATCACTTAAGAGAAGCTAAAGGCGCGTATCTATCTTGTATCTGTCAACCATTTTGGCTCAAAGGCACTAATGCATCACCTCTGTCGATTCCCAACAGCCATTCCTGAGCCGTCATGGCTGCCTGGTTTCCAGCTGTCATTGGGTACAGATCCTCCTGGAACATACCTGACTGGAGGACACATGAAGACACTGAACTGCACACTTTCTGTCCTTTGCTTTCTTCCTCTCTGGATCATAAGTAGATGCAACATGATAGGACCTACGAGGTGAATCCTGACCTCTTTTCGTGGTACGATCATTGACAGCGGTTCCACCAGGTCTTTGATGGCAATCAGACGGTAAAATCGGAAAACCTCACAGGCGCTCACGTCCAGGCCGCGCTTTGGCATCACCCCTGAAGTGAGGTCAGAGGTCAAAGGACAGTTGGAGTTGGTGGTGCAGCATTTGGAAGCTTTGGGAGACTTTTTAACGCCTAAAAATGGAGAACTCTTGATCCTTTTTCTTATTAAGTATGACAGCTAGCTAAAGTTAGTCTGTTTTAAAATACCATTTAGAACAGTTAGCTAAACATGGTTCTTTCTAAACTAAGTATTGGTACATCTAACAAAGTTAGTCTTTCTAAATTAAATGAAGGGCTAGTTATAGTTTGTTCCCAATATTGGAACAGTTAACTAAGTCTGTCTTTATGTAAACTCAGTATTTGTACAGCTGGCATAGCGTGGTTTCAAAAATTAGCACAGATACTGGAAGCAAAAGTTAGTCCTTTTGGTGAAATTACAGCTAGTTTCAGTTATCTGAATAAGTGTTTGTGCAGCTAGCAAAGTTTTAGTAAGTATTGCTACAGCTAGCAGTATGGGAACACCTGGCAAGCTGAACTTCCAGATTTGGTGACCAATGATGATTTATGACCTTGTATCTAGCAACGGTAAAGCTAACTTTGTTGTTTATTTTGTGTTTCTGGAAGCTGTGAACAACTTGTGCTGCCAAACTCTATCTTCATGAACAGTCTGAGGTTTGACGAGTACAAACACAGCTGTGGATCTCACCGAGTCCTTTCTGTGGCAGCAGGGACCTGTACTCCGTCAGGAAGCTGATATAAGGTTTCTCAGTGCTCAGCTCGTAGTACCGGATGTTCCCGTCACCCTGAAGTACACAAATACATCACAACACTTAGGTGACCCATGAACTCCTGAATCTTGATTCTCTGTATCAAGGTATTAACTGCCAAGTTTGTCTGAGGCAGGCAGCATCAGTGTATTAAGGGAACTTAAGCCTGGTTCAGTTTTCCAGAGAAGACAAACATTTGTTGCATCAGCAACAAACTGAAACACTAAGAGAGTGACTGTCCTCAAACAAGCTTTATATGGTGAACTGAACCCAAAGAGCAAAGACTTCTGGGTAGATGTGGAATATGTGTGTGCTGGATGACCTTTCCAGCCAAGTAGAGCATGTGTGTGTCAGGGTCGTAGAACGGAAACAGAACTCCTGCAGATCCGTCCAGATCTTCTTCGTAGAGAGGCTCAGACAAGTCGTCCTGCACACAAATACGCCGATGCCGTGAGAAAGAGACACAGTATTTTAGATTCCTTCAATACCTGCTTAAAAAAACACTGGTGTGAAGGCTGAAACAGATTTGTTGGATTTAAGGAGGGGCTGAAATGTCTGGAGGTTGAGGTGAAACAGAAATATGTAGAGGTGTGTGTGTGTGTCTTACAGGGTCCCAGAGGACGATCTGTCTGTGGTTCCAGGGTGAACTGCCAGTGGACAGAAGCATCTTCAACCCTCCAATATATAAAACCTTACTGGCCCTGTGGGACTTACTGCTGGACACCTGCAGAGAAACCAGGAACATGATTACAAAGCTTAGACACACAAGGAGACGCAACCAGCACTTGAAAAACACACCTGTAGAATCTTCCCTGTCCGTGGGTCCAGGACTCGAACCCGTCTGTCTTTGGATGTGACTGCCAGCCTGCTGCCATCGCTGTTGAAGCTGACAGACAGCAGCAGCGTGTCAGACGGGTAGCAGTGGTAGACTGGCATCAGAACCACCCGGACCGGATACCTGAGCACAGCACCTACCTGGGACACATCCCAGAGGAAGACCTGGGGAAAAAGAAGGGACAAAGTCAGGGCTGTTTCTTTGGGTAACTTTAGCAACGCCTAAATACGCTCAGATGGTTCAGTCAGATGAAGTTATGTGCACTTTTTCACCTGCAGGATATCATTGTCTCAGTAATAGCAATATCTGAGATTCTACTTGTTAGCAAGATGCTAAGTGAACCCAATGGAAGCTCAGTTAGCCAAAAAGAATGTTGTCTAGAGGTTACATGTATGTTTTGGAGTACGTAGTGAACCAGGCAGCTGCTGCTGACTGGAACTGATTCTCAGCCCAAAACAGCTTGAAGTCCACATCCCTGAAACCAGACAAAATAAATGGACCGTAGCTGAAACAGATTTGCCACTAACCAATGAGGTGCCTGACCTTGTAGTCGTAGGCGGCGCTAAGAAGCAGGTTCTCAGCTGTCGGATGCCACTCAATAAGTCCCACCCTCCTGGAGTGACCAGTCAGAGTCTTCCGGGCCTTGGTGAGGTTCTGTTGGACGCCACAGACAGGGATGTCCCAGATCTTCACCTGTGAACACGCACACATGCTGGATTGTGTGTACTGTACACTAACCTAACCGTGAACTGGACGGACTTACAGTGCAGTCCTCTGAGCACGAGGCGATGCAGTGATCATCAAACGGGTTCCACTTGACGTCCAGGACCCTCCCACTGTGACCGCAGACCCTCGGGTGCTGCGGGTCCACCCTGCCTGTCTGAGACAGCAAGAAATCACAGAAATGATGATTCGCGCCAACTTAAATTCAGCTCCATTAGTAACTGCAGTACAGTCGAGTAGTGAGAACATAAAGTATATATAATATTTATTTTCCATATTTCTGATTTATTATTTGTGTGCTACACACATGATGGATGGGCAGGACTAAGAAGGACCCGCCCCCGGCACACTCAGTCACTACAGCGATGAAGCAGGGATTGGCTGAGCAGTAGTGGTTGTCATGGACGCTGCGTGTGATTGGCACCCCGTCGTAGCTGTGCTGCTTGGTGGACGGCTTCCCAAAAACATGGCGAAACTTTGAGCAGCGGAAAGATGAACGCCACGACATCTGGAGAACAGGAAGTAGCAGGAGAGGACATTTAAAGGTTTGTCAATACTTTATTAGCATCTGTACACAGAGACATAAGAAAAGTGACAAAGGCGGAAGGAATGGAAAAGTGTGTGTATGTGTGTGTGTGTGTGTGTCAGACCTACGTAATCTCATAATAGTGTTGTGGAACTTCAGCAGTCTAATCAATAATGCAATCAGATGTCATTATTGGCTTTCCAAATCTTATCAATAATAAATCAATTTCTTCAATAACTTCTTTGTCATTTATCCACACACACAGAGAGATAAATCCACCATCCAGAACAATTTGCTGGTGTTATTAAAGATTCATAAGTTACATACACACTTCCTGCTATTAGAAATTCCTCCTGACCTTTGACCATTACTGTGAACGGAACAGATCATCTTACTGCAGGGAGGAGGGAGGGGAGGAAGGAAGAATTGTTAAGAGTAAAGAAGAAAAGAAGCGAGACTTCAGATATCAGTTAATGTGAATATTAGCATAGCATGTTAGCTGAATAATTAATCTCTTACTGAAGAAAGAGTCTAGTTGTGTCTCCTTGTCATGTTTCAGATACCATTCAGTTCATTAAAGACACCTGTTTCTTTGAGTATTATTATAAGTGTATTTTATAGTAGAAGTAGTAATTATTATCGCATTAAGCAATAGAAGTTTAAACACACTGAAGTAGAAGTGTGTTTTACCGCCTGAATATTTTGCATCCATATCTGGGACTTATTAGCTGGAAAACACAGTGGGACCACAGCATGAAGCCTTATCCTCGTCCAAGTTCAATAAAAACTGACAATAATACCACAGAAACTGCATATTTTCATGTGTTATCTCAAATGATATATCTGGGCTCACTCAAAAAGGGCAATTTATTATATTTATTCACATAAATATGTATATTTATTTTCTTGTAATCTAAATATTGGCCATCTATATTCATATTTAAAGTATCTATACCTATATTTTGGTTATATATCTTTAAAATTAGGCCATTTACTGTATTTGCCATTTCAAATTGTGTGTAATATTCCTATTAGCACTGAAATCCTTGATTTGAGATGCTGGAGCCACTGAAGTGTCCGATCAGCGAGTTCAGATTTTCATTGGCAATTCAAAGCGTCTGTCATCTGCAAACTTGGCTGTGATTGGCTCCATATTCACGCAGCAGAAGAGAAGGAGGCCCTTCTGTTCAACTCAGACTGTTGTTGGCTTCTCTGGTTGTTATGCTTCACATGGCAGCTCATTATTGGTCAAGTGAGGTTTAATTTGAACTGAATAACTGGAGACAAGATGGCGCCCGTTTGTAGACATTTGAGGAGGTTATCATGGAGAAAACACAGAAAACGAGCACATTGCCTGCTAATTTGAAAGGAGAAAACATCTTTCTTTGGATTATTTACATGTTTTAGACTAAATATTTTTTTTGTAGTGGATCATCTGGACCTTTGTGGATGTTTCCAGACTATTTTTGTCGGAGTGTCATTGATCTGTGGATCACTGAGAGACGTCATTGGTGAGTTGCCTCAATTTTACGTCAATTTTAAAAACAGTTGTTTGTCTGCTGTTGGTGTTTATTGTGTGATCCTCCTGTTGTGATTGTATTCTGAAATGGTTTACATTAATGGATTCACAAGAATCTTAGCTTTCTAGCTGTGTTTAATATGAGTGCAAATGTGCTCTTGTGGCCCGCAGGCGGGTCATCTGAACATTAACTAAGTTATTTCCATAGAAGTAATATTTCAACAAATATGCTAATTCATGTTCTAGCTGATTGTAAGATGAGAAGATTGACAATGTTCTTGTATCTGTGCGCTAAATATGAATCTACAGCCAATAGCATCTTACCTTATCTTAGCTCAGAAATAGACCAGAAATTGGAGCAAACAGCCTGACTCAAATATTAATCAAATATCATCAAAATCCACCAACTAACATCTCTAAAGTTCACTAATATGTTGCATCTTGTTTGTTTCAAGACAAAATCAAGAATCAATATGAATCCCCCCTAAACAGGAAATTGGTCAAATTGTGAGTTTTACACTGATAGAATGATACTTGCAGTTTTACTGACTGAGCCACTGAGCCAGCCTGGCTGAGTTACTGAGCCAGGTAAGCTGTTTCCCCCTGTTTCCAGTCTTTATGCTATGCTAAGCTAAGCTAACAGGTTGTGCGCTGTAAATTCATATACGACTGACAGATATGAGAATTGTATAAATCTCCTCTTTGAACTCACAACCACAAAATGAATTAGCATCTTCTCCACATTGTTTTAATTTTTCCTTGTCAGTTTCCAGCCTGGAAAGTCTGACATCTGAGACCATCAGGCTGCTTCCATGGGTCACTTTGAGAGGAAATTAGAGGGAAAGTTTGAACTCTACTTACAGTGACTTGTAATCAAATAAAACATCCTTTCACTCAAGAAATAAATCTTGATGTTTTTCCTCATTATTTTATCTATATGTATGCTGTTTGTTGCTCTGAAACCCAGTTTGTCCATATGAGTTCTTCCCTCACTCTATTAAAGTAAATTAAATAAACGTTATCTCATCTCTCTCTTTCTGTGATCTCTCGACTGTTAACTTTCAAATGAAGGAGTCAAATTACCACAGAAGCTTAATATGAATGAAAGGATTTTGTCTTACCTCAGCTAGTCATGTAGAATCACTGAGTCCTCCTGCAAACAAGCGTCTGCTGTTACTGTTAATAAAACATATTATTAGGACCCTTATTATGAAGCCCACCCACACCACTATACCAACGACTGCTACTGCTGTGATACTTGTACACGTTTTCCTGGCAAAGTCCTACAAACAGTAATCCGCTACCTGGTGGTAAAAGTACAGCTGCTGCATCCTGCTGACTTCTGACTGCTGTGTGTGTGTGTTTTCACTTCTGATCCATGACGTCTCGCCGCTCCTTCAACATTAGCCGAGCTGTTTATGCATGGCTGCACACACACAAACACGCCTCTACATCTGACACTACCCACACACACACACACACACACACACACACACACACACACACACACACACAGTCGGGCTTCCATCACTTTAGAGGACATCAACTTACATTCATTTCCTTGAGACTAGCCTCCTTTCAATTTTCTTCTATTTGTAGTATTATTTCTAGGTCTTTTTTATTATTATGTTTTAAGTTTGAACCAAAGCAGAAGAGTTGACTGGTGAAATTGATCGGACTGGAGATTTCGGGGCTTCAGTGACTCCAGCAGCTGTTGGGGAGATCCAGGCCTTTAAACTTTAACATGTGCAACACCAGCAGCTGTCAGCTTTTGAGCTTCTCTGTGTTGATGTGTTGTGCTGGGGGCTGCAGTGAGAGCGATACTTGACAAACCACTATGTTGAAGCCAGTTCCAGATTCTATCAGAAGCTAAGCTAACGTTAGCCCCTCTGTTCTGCCCTCACTGAATTGAGAAAAATGATGCTCTAGAAACCCCAGCCAGTCTTAACCAAGATAGCATCACATTCGCTAATCGGCTAGTCCTCAACCTCAAAGTCTCTTATTGTGGAACGTTAAAACACGAAGAGGTATTTTTAACAGCCAAACAGAGTTATACTTGTATGATTAACAAATTCTTTTACTGTAAAACTTGTACTAACTAACTGTACAGTACAATACCAGAAAAACACTGTTTATTTACATGAATCAGCTGGTGGGGATGCTGACTTTTGGACGTGTTAGCTTTAGCCTCAGTCTTTAGCACATTTCCATGTGCTGTATGTAGCCATCAGGTGCGTAGTGAAGACCCCTCATTTTAAAACAAGTCCGCCGGAAACATAAGAAAAGTCAGTTGGCGACGTTGGTTTTAACCAACGCAGCTAGCTTAATGAGCTAGTTGCCTTTTCAAACAGCCAAATTTTTAGTGACTAGAAATGAGGAGCCTGGTTTTGTCTGAAATTAAGGACCAATTTTTTAAAAACTGAATGAGATCTAAGTTTTTTTTCTTTAATAAAACATTACGTAGTTAAGCTGTGAAGACCAGATCAGGGCTGGAGCGATTCTTTGTTGACAGGAACTCATATGTACTCATACAGTGCTTTTCATATCAATGTGCAGGCTGTGATGAAAACGACATGAAAACAGATTTGCACTGCAGCGACATCTGTCAGACGACGGACTGAAACAAACAGAAACAGACGCCGTGACCTGCTGAGAGTACTTGAACGTTACAGGAACAGTTCACACAGAGTCTGCAGGTCCACTGGAAGAAAACTCAAGCTTTATATTGTATGTTGATGATTGTGTGTTGTTCTTTAACACCGACAGGTCTCTGACTGAAGGATTTCATGTCCATGTCTGAGAGGAACCACCGAGGCAAACCCACAGACAGGTAGGCAAACTGGCGTGTTCACCACAAGAGCCTTTTGTGTGTTGTCTGCGTCGCTGTCAGCTGGTGTCCGATTCCTACGACAAAAACAAACAGTCGTCCTAAAACAGATCCAGCATGAGCAGCAAGTTGTGAAGGCAGCGTCAGTTTTCACAGCCGTCAGTCCGGCTGTTTCGGGTTGTAAGCTGTTCTGGTTGCCTGATGTGACAAAGCAATGTGATTGGTGGATGAGTGGACTGCAGTTGGTGTGATTGGTCTCTCCTGTCTATCTGATTGGTCAGCTCCAGACATGTGTCGTTGCGCCGTGTTCTCCATGTTGTCCGTTCTCTTGCCGTGGAGCAAGAGTTAGGGGCCAACATGGCCGCCACAGATGGCGTGAAGGGTGGTAGCAGCTCATTGGTCAGTTGATCAGTTTGGGGGAGGGGTGTCACCCTCCAGAGCGTTGGAGATCATCAGGCAGAGCTGAGAGAACGACGGACGCTCCTCTGGCCTCTGAAACGGAGAATGACCGAATTTAGAGGCAAATGTTTCAAGCTGTCCCTGAATGTGACGTTCAGAAGTGCAGCTGAGGTATTTAATTACATATTTGGGTGAAACGATTCATCAGTTTTCAGACCAACAACGTGAGAATCATCTGCTTCGATCATTTGTGGCAACTGCAAATAATGTTAATAACTGAAAGGTCCAGTGTGGAGGATTCAGTGGCACCTAGTGGTGAGCTTGTAAATTGCAACCAACTGAATATCTCTAGCCTCACCCTCCCTTTCCAAGCGGATAGTAGAACCTTCAGTGGCTGTGAAACTTGTGAAGGAGTCAGTGCTTGGTTTGTCCACTCTGGGCTACTGTAGAAAGATGGCGGTGCAACATGTTGCCTCTGTTCATATACAGAGCTCATTCTGAGGTGATGAAAACAACGATTCTTCTTCTTAGCTTATTAAACATTAAAGAAAACAAAACTGTGAGTATGATATTCCACTTCTGCTAATTGATCCCCTGAAATCCTCCACACTGGACCTTTAACTTATTAACCTGTATCATTGTACTAATATGTTAGCATCAGAGCTGTTTTTCACCATAGAAACAAGCTACCCCTAAAGCACAGAGTCAGCTAGCTGAGCTACAGCTAAGCTAACAATAGCCATCTCCAGTCAAAACTGGACAATGTGAAGGGATGAATGAAAGAAAGTCGGTTTAGAAAATAAAAATATCAGTGTTGTCAGTAAAAGAGCTGCTGACAGAGAAAGCTGAGGATGTTAACAGCACTTTGTACAGTATTTTACAATAAAACCAGAAACGCTGAGAGGTTTCTCACACTTCTCACCTCGTGCCAACAGAGATGCATGATGTCATAGATGGTGGGTGTGGCCATTTTGGGCCTGTAGAGGCGGTGACCCTTGGTTACCAAGGTAACAACCTCATGGTTCTGACTCTGTTCAAACGGCATCCGGCCCTCAGTGAAAACCTCCCACATCAACACACCTGGATACACACAAACAGGAGGAGCTCTGGTCAGTTTGTAGTTAATAAATAGTAAAATAGCTTAAAAGAAGATGCAAAGTTAAAACTACAGGAACAGCGCCCTCTTCCTGCAGTGTGGAGGCTGAGAGAGATGTGATCTTTGTACAGGATTTTCCTGAACTGACGCTGACGTGTCGATGTTGAAGTGAGCCTACCGTAGGACCACACGTCGGACTTGCTGCTGTATCTGCAGAAGTTAAAGACTTCAGGAGGCGACCACTTCACGGGAAACTTCGCACCCGATGAGCTGGTGTACTGGTCGTCTAACACGTATCTACAAATCGACATTTTAGCGTGACAAAGTGCAACCTTTCTACCTGCTGGCTCCAGAGAGAAGAGGGCGGAGAAACAAGCAGTGTGAATGTGATTAAATTCTTACCTGGCCATGCCGAAGTCCGACACCTTGACCACCAGAGAGTCGTTGACCAGACAGTTTCTGGCAGCCTGCAGAGGAGATGGAAGGAGGGAAGAGAGAGAAACAGGAAGGGAAGCAGACAAATGGAAGATTTTCAGTCAGTTTAAGCAGTGAAAAATCACAAGAAAAACCTTCAGCCATCATTGATGTTTTTTTTCTCGGATGGGATGTTAATGGCAAACAGCAGCTGGAACCAAACACAAGAAAAAAAAGTCAACCTGTTTTAAATTCAGGTTGAAGCTCCTGTGGTGGAAAAACAGCAACAGAATCCAGTCAGGATGAAAAAAAGAAGACCCACTGAAGACTGAGAGTTGGCTGCCGTTACCAGATCTCTGTGGATGAAGCCGTTGGCCTCCAGGTGCTCCATGCCCTCGCCGACGTCCTGGCAGATACTCAGCAAAGACCCCAGGCTGAAGCTGCCCCGCCGCTGCCTGAGGAAGTTCAGCAGGCAGCCGTGCTCCATGAACTCTGTGACGATGTAAATGGGCTTCTGCTGGCTGCAAACCCCATACAGCTGCACCAGCTTAGGGTGGGACAGTTTCCTGGATGAGAGAAAACAGATTACAGACGGGGCTGCACTGACAAGTATTCTCCTATTCAGTACTTCTCAGTCAGAAATAAAAACTGCAGTTTAACTTTTGGAGCGTCAGTACTGTGCTGACTTACCTGCTCCACTCGTCACCTTAATTTACTGCTTTACATTCGAAACATGACTTCATCATTTAATTACAGGCCACCGCAGTTCCACTCTTCTCCAGTAGAGTGCAGCAGAGGTCAAACATGGATATGGAATTTCTCATTTTTTTCTTCATAAGCCCCTCCCCCTGCTTACATCATGACCTTGGCCTCCTCGATGAAGTCCTCCTCATACATGGCTCCCTCTCTGATGGCCTTGATGGCCACTTTGTGCTGAGCCCTCCACTTGCCGAGCCTCACCTGACCGAACTGACCGCTGCCCAGCTCCTTCATGAAGGTCAGCTCACTGGGGTTGATCTCCCACTTCTCTGGAGGGGCAGTAAACAGAGAGGTGTGTTCATGGAGGAGCAGACTTTTGCTCCACCTGCCAGTCAAGTTACAGTTTACCTCCATGTCTCTTCAGACTCATCTAATATATGAAGACTCTGAAGGAGTTTAATTGAAGCTATTCAGTGTATTTGTTGGTTAAATGGACGTTTTCACTATATTGACATGTGTGACTCCAGTGAATAACGTCCACTGAGAAACATGCTGTCTTCAATTCGAGACTATTTTTCCAGAGGACGACAGAGGACTGACAGAGCTTCATCACATGTTGCAACAAGATATGGACTCTGCCTCAAAGAAGCTACAGTCTGTAAAACATGGAGGTTTCACACACGTGTTTAAGGTGCAGCTCAGAAGATCTAAACCTTCAGCTCAGTTTCAAGATTGAAGTCACCAATTCAGGATCTGACCAAACGTGAAGTATGGTCACAATCTGCCTGCTCCTGAGTGATGCTGCTGAATAACAGACAGAAAAGACTTTCTGCACAACATGATGATGTCCTTTGACCTTTTACACATAACATGTCTTCACTTCATCATTTTATCCTCTGAGACATTTGGGTCATAATTAGCATCTGAATTCTTGAGTTATTGCCAAAAATGTGTTTTGTCAGGTCACAGCGACCTTTGACCTTTGACCGCCAAACTCTAATCAGTTCATCCTCGAGTCAAAGTGAACGTTTGAGCCAGATTTGAAGAAATTCCCTCAAAGCGTTCCTGAGAGATCTCGTTCGTGAGGAAACATGACGGTTTTGTCCGCGGCTGTCGCCGGCGTGCAGGTGTAGGTGGGTCTCACCGTAGCTGAAGCCGGCGGTGGACGGAGCGGACTTGTCCTGCTTCCCTACAGGATACCTCAACCTGGCAACCAGACCTGACAGACAGATGACGGGAAGGAGAGAGCTTCATGTATCCACCGTAACAATGTGAAGCATACCGTAACGGCTCAGTGGTTACTCATCCTCTGCACTAGCTGCTTGTTTATTTTACAACATCAAACAAAATGTCACCACGACTGGAGGAAGCTGAAGTGTCTCTTTCTTTCATCATAGCGCTGAACATTTATCATAGCAGGAAGCATCCAGAAGCAGCGGCTACCATGACGAAATCATAAGGCTTGTTTTTTAAGCAGTGGCGTGGTGCACCACTTTGGTTCAGACGTTCATGAATTTCACTAACTTTTCATGTAGCGCCATCATCTGTTCAAAATTTCAGGTTATTTCGCAAAACTAATGACATTCCCATCACACTCAGCTGGGGTTTGTGTTTAGGACAATTTAGCAAATGTTAGCATGCTAGCAATCTAAATGAAGATGGTGGACATGTTAAACATTATACCTGCTAATATGTTAGCATTGTCATGACGAGCATGCCGATGTTAGCATTTAGCTCAACGAACGGCTGTGCCTCACAGAGCTGCTAGCGTGGCTGCAGAATTTTGCTAACATCTCGATAGCTACCAGGCTAGTTTGAGATGCACACAGGTCTGAACAGATGCAGCAGGTACCGGGATGTGTCGTCTACCTGCTGCGTTGTGTTTGTGGTACTCGATCAGGTCGGGGATGGAGCTAAACAGGTGTTTCTCAGCCAGGTAAAACTGTTGAGGCGAGCCTTGTGTCCGCTTGATGTGGTAATGTTTTATAGCTGCACCTCCGTCCCTACAAACACAAAATTCAAACTCAAAAAGGCTTTTATGACTAAAACTTGACTTCAGTTCATGAGGACGTGCAGACCGTCTTAAAGGACCAGCTTTAGTTTTACAAACTAAATGTACTTTACTTTCGTATAGAACTCACTGGCTTCCATTACCGTTAAGTTCATGGTATGAACATTTCTCATATCATTCTGCACATACAGCTGCAATAATACACAAAAATAATGCAACATTGCATATTTCCTGTTTGTGGTTTCAAGAACCTATTAATATATTTTGTTAGCAATAAACGTCTGCCTGTAAAACAAACATACTAAACCTGAAAGTGTAAAAACTGCTTGTTTTAGCTCATCGCAACGTGGCGTCTTTACCCTGCAGCAGACTTGGCATACAGAGACACCGTGTAGGTTCCTGCAGTGCTGGAGTCTCTGACGATGAAGGCTCCTTCTTTGTCCTGCAGGGGGCGACACAGAGACACACAGAGTTTTATGTCCTGTGTTCATTTAGGCTTTCTGTGATTTTAATTAAAGTATTCTGGATGCATTTTACATCTGTCAGAGTTGACCTGAGGCTTTTCTGTATTTAAAGCAGCAGCTTCGTTTTGGATAATTTTAAGAGGACAAGAAAAAAATAACAGGAAGAGTTTGTTCAATGACGAGTCGAGGGAGTGAAAGACGGACTAAACAGAAAGTAAAGAGATGTTTCCAGACAAAGACTCACCTCCTTCCTCAGCAGCTCCTCCGCCTTGTTCCTGTTGACTTGTTTACTGTACCAGCTAGAACAAAAAAACACGTCTGTAACAGCGATATCTTAACGTTTAATGAAACGTTCTTAGGCTCTTTAGACTGAATCCAAACTGAACACAGAGCTCCCATCATCTGTGAGCAAAATACATGAAGAGCTTCCAGATAAATATGGTGCATTTGTGCTGCAGAGAATATGAAGTGCACCTCAGTCCACAGACTGTCGGACAGTTGACTGCTGTTGATTTACTGTGAAATGATTAACAAACTCACACAAACTGCACCAGGTTTCCGGATTTCTTCTCCGTGACGTAGTTACTTGGGATGTAGCCTTCCTCGCTGTAAAAGAGACAAATACACAAGTCACGAATATAAACAATAATTAAACTGAGAGTAGCTGCAACAACCAGCGACACTGAACGCTCAACCAAGTCCAGTCCGCCAGTCCGGAGCCTGTAAAGGCACCCCGTGGAGGCACTGTGGTTTTTATGAGCGTGGACAAGTTACTGACCTCCAGGTGGCAGTAATGCACGAAGCTGTGCAGCAAAGGCAGTGAGGAAGAATGCTTACAAACCAAAGCACGTTTCTGACAAAAAGTCTGAGATCGACTCGTCCATCAGACCTTTGTACTTACACGAAAACTCCACAGAGCGCCTTTAACTGCTCATTAATCAATAAAAAAGAGTTTTTAATGTAATGCTAACACGCTCACAGCGACAATGCTAACATGCAGATGTTCAGCAGGTTCACCATCCAACTTTAAGTAGCTAGCATGCTAGCACTCATTATACAGCTGAGGCTGATTTCACAGCGAACCGTCCGATAAGTAGATCACTGAGACTCAACAACTGTCCAATCAGTGCTGCCGAGACATGTGATGGACCCAGCGAGCGGCAGACCTGAAGACCGTCTCCTCTGGACTGAAGACACGACGTTTTGTCGATCAGACTCTAAATAAAAGCACATGAAGAAGTGACACTGACCCGTACTCATTGCGCGCCTTGTACCAGTTCACGTCGCACTTCTCCAGGATGACGTACTCGCCTCCCTTGACCAGACTCAGGTCGTGTGGCTCCGCCCCCGGGAAGTCGTACAGCGCCACCACCATCTCCTCCTCCTCCTCATCATCATCGTCGTCGTCCTCTCCATCGTCATCATCATCATCAGTGACCGGAGGAAGTGGAGGAGGAGGCCGCCGCTGCTGGACGAAGAGCAGGAGGAGGAAATACTTGTGGCTGGTCGATATGTTAATCATACGTGTGTGTGTGTGTGTGTGTGTGTGTGTGTGTGTGTGTTACCCGATCGTTTTTACGTTCCTCTCCAGGAATCGGAGGTAAAGGTTTTCTGGAAACTAGAAAAGAGGAACAGAAAGTTTGAACACTTTCTTTTTCATCTTCTTTTCTGCTGTTTGGTCGCTGTGACCTCTGACCTTTGACCTTTGACCTCTCTCTGCTGGCTGCTGGCAATATTGTGTAATGTTGGTGACCAAGAAGTGAAGCTTATCGTAGTGTTGCAGCAGTCGCAGGTCAGTGTGAATGAATCAGTTAACGGCTTGAATTTAACATTAGCAGCGTGACTTCCTGTTTTTCTGCTGCGCTTGGTGGATCAAGTGTTTCAGGTTCTACGCTGCAAAAAATGTCCATGTTAAAGGACCAACACGTAATATTTTAACATCAGTATTTTACAGACTCTGCTGTCTCTGCATGTTCTGATACATTTTCCTCAAAGCAAGGAACTTTATATTACAGCTGATAAAGTACATTTACCCAAATACTCCAAGTACTGCCCCTTACTTCATGTACATACAACTCTGATATGCTTTACTTGAGTTTTTCCATTTCTGCTTTTCCTTCACTACTTCTGTACACTATGACTTCACGTTCACTGTCACTTTTCTGTTTTCAGACTTAATCACATTTATCTGACTAGCTGGTTACTTACTATAAATACTATATGTACTACACTCTATGCCTGAGGTAGTGGAGCTTTAACTGTCCAAAAACATGTAAACTAGTGAGGCTTCAGCACTGTTATATATATCTATATAATTTAGACGGTGTAACAGCACCCAGATTACTACGAAAAGGGACTGATCCATACTCTGTGTGTGACGCCTAAGAACCAAAACTATGAGCTAAAAGAGGCTAAAAAGCTCTATAGAGCTATAGAGTTGATGTTGGATTAAATGTTACTGTAAAAAACGTCAGTCAGGTAAAGTTTGGAAGTATTTTTACAGTATTATTACACTGTGGTATTGATTGTTTACTGTTCTGACCTCCTGTAAAGTGATCAGTAATGCGCTTCGGGTCGTGTTTCTTACTGTCTCCAAAGAGGTTGTACTCCGAGCAGCCGGGAGCCTGTTTTTCCGCCTGGCGACAGCAGAGCCACGAGCCTTCCTGCCAGAACTGAGGGTGAAACTTGGTCAGGACCGCAGGGTTGTCTTTGATCTCTGCAGACAGAAACGAGGTCAGTTGTGACTGGGAATTTATATTCGGAAATAACCTTTTTCATCCACCACCCCCCCCCGCCATTTTAAAACGAACCGGCTTAATATTTAAGAAGAAATTTAGTGAACGAGTCTGAAATCACTTCAACACAAATGTGTTGAGATAGCCGTTAGCAGCTGCTGTCTGCAGAGCATCTGTGCACGTAACAAATCAACTAAACGTGCAGAGGCTGAACGGCGAGGGGAATCTTTCGCCTCAGACCCCTTCTCACCTGTCTGAACGCCACGTCTCAGTTGAAATGTCACGGACAGAAGGTGTGCATGTGAGCGTTCACAAGCAGTGGAAACAGCAGGGGCAGCCGGGAGGTCTGACCCACGTGTGAAAACCAGTTTCAGACGTGTGGTTTAAAGTGTCAAAGCATCTTTCCAAGAGTGCAGATCAGAAAATGTGAGTGTGATGCTTCACATTTACATCTGTGCACGCTCCTCCGCTCTTTTCTTCCAGAGAGTAACTGAGAACAGAAGTGAGACTGACCCTCTTTGAGGCTCTGGACCCAGAGGCTTCTGCTGTCGTGACTCGGAGCGAATACGTAGAGGGTGTTGGTATCGTACACCACCTGGACACAAACACACAGATGAACGTTAGAGGTGAGGTTTGTGTGTGACGTGCAGTGAAGATACCTGCAGCGTTTCACAGCTTAAACGTGCTCTGTGTGGCGTTTTACATCTCTGAAGTCACATGAATTCTCCCACTCCGGTTTGTTGTGATCTGTTGTCTGTACGTCCTGCAAACAGGAGCTGCTAGCAGCTAACTCAGCATACATTTAATTCGGCAAAACGTAAACAAGTAGCAGCTAAAATAGCTCAAACTGTAGCCTGCAGCTAACTAATTGAATCCAAGGCAACATTATACTTGGATATACACTGTGAACACTGCCCAGTGCATCATGGGAACAGTAGTTCCAACCCCTGAAAGGGAAGTAAGACGCAGATTCACAGCAGCACACTGAGCAGCTCTCCACGCAGGAGAACGTCACACTACCTGGAAGGGGTATTTGTTCTGGCAGGGGATGATCCCTCCTCCGTTCTTGACGATCTCGGCACACCTGATGCGGCTCAGCTCGATCGAGCCTCTCCTGAACTTCTTCTGTTGGAGGAGACAACACGTCTGAGGGCGAAGCAGAATTCGCTGCAGTTTATCAGATCAGATGTGGTTTTTGACGAGAAACCTAAAACACACTGAGATTTCCTTCAGCAGTGGATGTGACCTGATTATCGCTGTGATAACAGACTCGTGGCTGTCGGGCTCTTACTGTGAGAATAAAATGAAAATTCAGACTAAACTAAAACAGGTTTTTTCACAACATGTGAACTCGGATTCATCTTAAACTTAAACTTAAATTTTCACTTTCCACTATTTTTACTGAAAGGAACAGCTTGGCGTTTTTTCATAGAGTGAGATGATTGATACACTTTCTGTGCAGTAAATATGACGCAGCAGCTGGTTAGCTTAGCATATCAATAAAGCATACCTGAATTTGAACTGAATTACTCAGACTAACCCTGAACTGGAAGGTAAATAAAAAGAACTGAGATAGACGACCTCGGCTCTCCCGTCGTAGTACGTCAGCCGGCTCTTTGTGAGGACAAACAGTCTCTCCTTGTAGTTCAGCGGCGACGTCCTCTTCTTCTGCTGCGAACGCTTGATGAGCGTCTCCTCCAATAGCAGCTCGGCACTCATCCTGGCCCCGCCCACGGCCTCAGCCCATTGGTGGATGTCGTCAGAATGAGGCAGGCCGGAGCTGAGCTGAGGAGAGACGCGCAGGTTTTAATTTTAGCCACATTTTAGTGTCTTTCAGCAGAATTTCGGTCGTCTGGCTCAACACTTTATTGCTTTGGTTGACTCACGCGGCTCTCATTGGCTTCAGGAGTTGGTGGAGAACAAACCCAAAGCTAACCAGAGCGAATGTTTTTGAACATACAGTATGAAACTCTGTTAAACTGGTTTATTTTGCTGTCTGCTACTTGCTGGGTCAGGCTTTGCCCGTTTCTGGTTTTAGAAAGCAGAAGTTGATGTTCCAGAATGACATCCAGGTATTTTTGGCATATTGCAGATTTTGAATGCTACATGCTACATTTTGGCCAAGTCAATACAAACTGCTAGTAGTCCTCATGAAAAACAGCGCCCTCTTCCTGTGCTGCGATCCAGCAGGTCTCTGAGGGGTTGGAGGGTTTGGTGGTGATGTTGACATGTGATGTTGGCTCAATGTGTTATTTTTCTCTATTTGTGTGTGTTGATTTTCTGCATCTTACAGAGTAATATTTATTTTCTCTCTCAGCTAAAACTAGTTACGGACTGATTACTAGGCGAGGAGTAAGTCATTAGTTTTTGCTTATTGATTATGAGCTGGAATGCTGGAACAGGTTTGAGAAGGAAATGACTGAAAGGATTCGAGATAAAGATGAAACACTGTTTACAAAGACTCGCAAAGGAAGTAAACGACATACAGACTCTCATAGAGAGGTGGAAGAGGTACTCAGCTCCTTTACTCAAGTAAACACCCAGCATTCGAAACCTTACTGAAGTAACAGTATGTAAGTATTAGCAGCTAAATCTACACAGTACAGTGATGCTGTAGCAGTAAAATGTTGCTGTCAGTGTTTTTCTATCATATCTGATGTTTGTGGATTAATATTCCTGCTGCATTAATGCTGCATTTTACTGCTGCAGATGTTTCAGGTTGAGCTCATTTGAACTACTTTAAATACTGTTGGCTGGTTTAATCTACAGCGATGCTTTTTAAACAGTTTATGTAGCTGAAGAAGGACGAGAATTTTCTCAAGGCGTGAAGGAAAACTTCATCCTTCAGTTTATCACAAACATCTGGAGATACGAGCTTTTCACTGGACAGGAAGGGTGTGGAAAACTATAATCTGAAAAGTAATCTGGTAACTAAAGCTGTCAGACAGATGTAGTGGAGTAAAAAAGCACAATATGAAGCCTAATTAGATATGATGGAGTAGAAGTATAGAGTAAAAAAAAGTAAATACTCAAGTAAAGTGCAAGTACCTCTAACTTGTACTTGATCACAGTTCTTCAGTAAATACACCACTGGTCTTATGCAGTACAAACTGACAGATGTATGATTCAATGAGGTTACAGGTTTCAAATACATGTACTACTGTATACTGTGTACTAATACTATTTACAACTGCTTCATCACAGAACAAAGAATAAATATAACATGAAATGAAAATGTTTTACAGATTTTTGTCTCAATGTAATAAAAGTATCGACACCAAAACAATCTTTTTTCATGCAGTTTGAGGAATATAAACAGGCTTTTATTTTTACTTTTTCATGTGAACAAACTGTCGAGCTGCTCGATATGATTTTAAATTACTCAGATCAGGAAATATCAGATTAAAGGTTAGGCAAACAAACCTACTCTGTGCCCGACACGTTTCTTTGTGAAATGTGTGTGCTGGTTTATTTAACATAGACCAGACACATTCATGGATGTTGCTAAAAATGCAGCAGAGTGAACCAAGATGCTGTTTTTCATCTGTTGGTCGTTTTGAGCTTTGATCACCAGCTGTCAAAAACCATTACATCTGAGTTGCTCGTATTGCCTTTATTCATTGTTAACTATGATGCGTTCACAGATGTTCATCTCATAAAAAGTAATCCCTGTGAAAATACTTATTTAATTACTCCACTACATTTATTTGACGTGTGCAGTTAGTTTAATAGAAAATAAACATCAGTATTATGTATGTATTATTATGGTTGAAACTTCTCTTGCTGTATGTAAAGTAGCTGAAATTAGCTTCAGCTTCACCAGCTGCAACATTAACACGATGAACACATTAATCAATCAATAATTATAATCCAGAGACGTGAAGTATATTATTATGAAATTATGATAACTTACTTTTCATTCTTCAAGCAACTTTGTTGATACACTTACATACTTGTACTAAACGTTACAACACAAACACAGTTTGCGAGCAGCACAGTACTTCTACACTTCTTCAACCTCTGCAAAACACTTTATCGGCATTTTAACGCGTCGTCCGTGTTTCCGACAGAACGTGAACGCAGCAGAAGGAAGCAAAAACATGCCCGGGCGCACCGTGCACCTGTTCACAGGTAAATTAACTTCATTTCAGCGTGATTGTCGTGATAAAAACACACATTTATCAAACGAAGGACGAGAAGATTGATGAAGTGCGTTAGGACAGAATCACGGGGTGTCAGTGAGACACTTTGACCTACTTCAGCTCGTTTCCTCCTCCTCTTCTGTCGCGAGGAGACAGTAAAACTTCACAACTTGTCCTTTTTCTGTCTGTCTCAGATGATTTGATGTCTCACAGGGTGAATTCAGTAAACTGAAGCTCTCTGTCGTTTCAGTCAGACTTGACGCTCCGCCGGTTTCTCTGCGGCGGCCGCGCAGTTGAAACAGCGGAAAGAAATAAAGTCAGTCAAGTGTTCGTCTCACCTTCAGTCCACATTCTGCAGGTGTCTCCAGGTGTCTCCAGGTGTTTCCAGGTGTCGCACAGCGCAGCGCGTCCGACTCCCGGGACGCTGTGTGAGAGAGGAGCGGGATTCAGGAAGTGAAGAGAGGGAGGCGGACACACAGGCGGCCAGCCTACACACACACACACACACACACACGGACTTCCTCGTACACAAGTTAAGGTGCAGTGTGTGTGTGTGTGTGTGTGTGTGTGTGTGATCATTTGACTGTCAAATCACTCAGAGAGCTGAGTGGAAAAATGTTGAATATCTGCAGCTGCAACATGAAAGTGCGTGCGTGTGTGTGCGCGCGAGGACATCGACACCTAAAGACAGAGAGGATCAGTTCAGGGGCTGGTGACTTCTGGGGGAAACTGAAGTCACGTTTAAACAGTCAGCTAAAGCTTTTCAGGGGACTTTTTAAACATTTAAGGGGAATTTAGACATTTTTCAAAATCAAAAATCTTTTGGAAAAGGGGGAGTTCTGAAAATTTGAGGACAACTTAAAAAAAGTAGACTTTTCTGGAATATGAGGAAATATTCTGAGGACAGTTTGAAGATTTGAGGAGATTTTTGAAAGTGGACATTTGGTTCATCAGGTTCAGGTTTGGGGGATGCATTATTTCAGAGAGGGTCCTCAGAAGTGTAGCAGTACCAGCGTGTGTGTGTGCAGACACTGAAACTGAAAGTTCAGAATCAGCTGACCTGAGTCCAGAACAGGACCAAAGCTTTTCAACAGTTTAAGCTCAAACACGAGCCAACCACCACCTTCTAACATCTCCTGCTCACATCGCTTCTTTAATGCCGGACAGCAGCTGGTCTTCAGTTCTTTTCTTAGAAAATCTGCTTGCAGAGACTCGAAACTTCCTGTGGGGACACAGTTCATCACACTGATGCATTGCGGTCATTATTAGAAGCAGCAGTAATAATAGTAGTTGTGGTAAAAGTGAAATTAGTCATAGTAGCAAGAATGTACATCGAGCAAACAGAGGCCACGCCGCTGCTGTCGGGACGCAGCCGCCGTAGATACTATAGAAATACTGCACCTGTGATCCTGTTCACTGAGACAGCAGAACCGTATTCAAGATAAAATGTTGTGATTTTACATTTTCTCCCTTTGTTTACATTTAACGGTTAGTTTGGATCAGTATTTTCCCTTAAAAAAACGACTGAGGCAGCAGCTCCTGTGTTCTGCTGGATAAAATGACTGTTTTTGTCAAAGGAGTCTGGTGGCTTTGAAGGTTTAGCCAAGCAGGATCCTCCCATAATCCTGCCAGACGCGTCCAACTGCAGCTCCAACAGCGACCAATCAGTTCACTTCACAATAAAACAGCTGAAAGTGTGAGTCATCATCACACAGTAAAGACCGCAGGACACAGATGATGCATTCAAACAGAAGCATGTCCTCGATATTCAGACTTCACCCTGAATTTAGACCCGCAGTCTTTGGTATGTTCTGCTGGGATCTGAAGGAACTTTCCTCTGATCTGCAAACACCAACTTAAACCCAAAAGTTGGCATAACAGCTTGGAGGAACATATTAAAGTAAAATAGTGTGTGCGACTCTTGAGGGATGTTTCCTAACCTGCAGACTGGCCCCAGCATCGGTCACTACCCAGGACGGAGATGGCAGGGGACCCCCAGGAAAGCTCCATCAAGTAGGTTTAGGCTTGTTTACCAGATGGACCTTTCATTCATGCTTCAGCACAGTAACATACAGGTCTGTATGCTTGTTTCCACAACAGAAAGGCAAGACAGAGGCACCACTGTGGTCCTCAGGTTCCCCGTGGCTGGTGGATTTGGACAGTGTATTCAGTCCACGTGTGGTGGGACTCGCCTTGGACACTTTGTCCTTTGGCTTGGTTGGCGTGAGTGTGTCTTATTCATGTCTCTGGCTTCAGGCTGGCCAGCCCACCGGCCGAAGTAACAGCTCTGCTGGACTACAGCGTGCTTGCTGCAGCGGCACTTTCTGTTGCACATCAGGCAGCTCTTCCTCAGCTGCAGGACTGCCTCCTCATCGACGATGTGCTGCAGGATTGGTCCGTTATGGGGCAGAAAAGAGAGCTGAGGTGAGACCCGCAGGTTGAAGGATTCACAGTGAAGTGGGTTTAACCTGCATCAATGTCACTGAATGTGGTGGGACGAAGCTCTGAATGAACACAGTATCACAGAACTCTTTACTTGTCACATGATCAACTCAAAATCCATTATTTATTCAGGTAATGGTGCGTTTGATGCTCGCCTCCAACAGCAACACTGGAAACGCAGGTGAACCGTCAGAGGGTGAGGAGGGAAGTTAGATCTGAAAACAGTGACAGAGAACTTCCAGCCTCTGGGTTGTGTACGACCCGCGAGACTGTTTGATCCGCCTGCAAGACATTTAATAATTTTAAAAAAGGCATTTATTTTATTCAGTGAGAAAGAAAATAACAGAGCGGACGTTTTTCCGAGCTGTCCCTGAAAGCATCACACGTAACGTTAATATGACGAGAAAGCATCATGGCGCCTGTCAGCTAAACATAAGCGGTTGTAGAGTGCAGCGCTTTCAAAGAGAAATGGACAATTAGTTTATTTTAGTTGAAGTAAAAGGTTAGCCAGTGTAGTTTTAGTTCGAGGGGACGAGCTCACAGTGATGAAGAAGGCTAATCTCCAGAGTCATCACAGCTACAAACATGCTAACCAGGACTAGCTGCAGGACAGAAGTGTTTGGATGAAGTTAACGCTCTTTGATGGCGTTTGGATGCTCAACAAGCAGCTTTCACGGCCTGAGACGGTGTTCAGCAGGCAGGTTAGTGCCGAGCGAGCTAACAGCTAAGAAGCTAAAACAGCCTACAACATGAAATCGTCATCGCACACGTCAGATGCCTCGCCACAGAGAAGCACATCCAGTCATGCAGAGGTTAGTGTTATATGTGTGTTCAGAAATGCTGCCTAATCACTGCTGACCCCCCTCCCTGTGTGTACCGTCAATCATAAACATCTGGGGGCGCCGATGGGTGTGGCCCTGAAGGATGTTGTAAAACTTTAAATGTCTCCTGATAGGAAAAAAGCACTTTTCTGCTCAGGACGCCATTTCTCCTCCATATCTGTACACAGCTGTTTGCTGCTGTATTCAAGTTTAAAATCTCATGTATGGGTCACCTCAAACCCAGTGCATGCTGGGAAGTCGGCATACAAGCTAAGACTGCTTCATAGTGAACACTGAGCGATCAGTTAAAGATTGATTTCACATTTTCTGGAAATTTAACGTTGACTTTTGTCTCAGGGCCAATGGCTGCAGCTCATACTGATCATACAAAAACTACAAATGTTAGCTAGCAGCATGTCGGTTGGTCCGCCCAGACTGAAATATCTCCATATCTGCTTGCTGGATTAGCTCCCAGGAGATTAAACCTACTGAATGTGGTGATCCTCTGCCTCTAGCGCCACCATGAGGCTCACATTAACGATAAATATTCATAACAACTATTCTCCCCTCAGACTGAGTTGTACTAACGTTGCAGATCCTCTGACTTTTCACGATCTTCATTTGACTGCTAAATGTCAGCATGTTAGCATGCTGTTAGCATTTAGCGCAGAGCACCGCTGTGCCTACATGCAGCCTCACAGAGCCGCTAGCGTGGCTATGGTGCTAAAGACCTAATGAAATATGGAATAAGAGTTCATTTTTATATCATGACTTCAAAAGTAGATGCGTGTGTGCATGTGTGTGTGTGTGTGTGTGTGTGTGTGTGTGTGTGTGAGAGAGAGAGAGAGAGAGAGAGAGAATGAGTGTGTTCTTCCTGGAGTTATTCACAGAGACGGATGCTTTGTGGTTTTGTTCACGTCATTCTTTCATTTCCTCTCCATCTCTTTGTCTTCATCTCTCTCTGTCTCTGTCTGTCTCTGTCTCTCTCTCTCTCTTTCTCTCTCTGTCTCTGTCTCTCTCTCTCTGTCTCTCTCTCTCTCTCTGTCTCTGTGTCTCTCTCTCTCTTTAAACACTGCACATATGAATGATTGAATGTTTTTAAATCAAACTTGATCAGTGTAGCTGAAGCAGACAAAGACAGATGAAAAAATAGCTTCTTTCTACTCAAGTCTTCTCTCTATTGTCCTCTCTTCTTCACCTCTCTTTGTCACCTTTTCTACTTCCTCCACCCACCTCTCTCTCTCTCTCTCTCTCTCTCTCTCTCTCTCTCTCTCTCTCTCTCTCTCCTTCTCTTCCTCTGTGTCTCTTTCGATCAGCTATTTCAAGGTTTCCTACCCTGTGTCATCATATCGGATACCAGAGAAATCATCGCTGACCATAAAAACTTGAGCTGAAGAAGAAAAGCTGGTGCCGCAGAAGTGATAGAAGAAGAGGAGGAGGAGGAGGGATAAAGAGAGGAAGAGGCATAAAGACAAACAACCATGATTCACTCAAGTGAGTACCTTTATTTTCTGTAGAGCATCTGCAGACTGGACTCGTGACGCTCAGCTGTGTCTCGCAGCGTTTCTCATTTAACGAACACGTCGACGCTCTGTAAACAAAGTGATGACAGCAGAGCGCTCTTCTTCTCGAAACAACGACAGGATGCGGCAAACGAACAGTAAACAAACCTAACACAGCCGACACCTTCAGCCAGACAACATGTAGAGCACAAAGTAAGTCTGAGAAACGGCAATTTCAGCTCAGTGACGGCTTGAAAAGTGGGAATAAACTGCTCAGAATGTACTGAGTCAAAGAGGAAACATGCACAGTGGAAAAGTGACCAGAGTCAGATAAACCCTGGTCTATTAAGATGTGCAGTAAAAATCTATCAGAGGGAACATTATCAGGAGGTGAAGTTAACGGTGGTTATATCAGTGTGAGTGAAAGGCCGTCAGTAAACTAATATTACTCTTAATTTTGTCCTGATGGAGCATCAACGTTAGAAACAAAACGACCCTTGAATGTTTTATATAATCCCACAAACTGAATTCACAAACTAAATCTGAGCTAAAACTTAGTTTAGTACAAAACTTTAATGATCTGGAAAATTAGACCAATGAGAGATTCGGAAGCGACGGTTTGCTTTGAGTCGTCACTTCAGACAACACGGACGTTTAAAATCACTTTAATGTTGTGACGTGCAGACAGGTGGAAGAGCAGACTGACAGCCTGCCTGCAGCAGCTCCGTGAGGCTGTGCTGTACCCCGGCACTTAGCTAAATGCTAATGCTAGCATGGCAACATGCTCACAATGATAGTGCTGACATGGCAATGCTGAACATTGTATGATATAGCTTTGTTTATATGATAAGATAAAAGCTTTATTTATCCTCAGTCGGGGAAATTTGGGCATTACAGCAGCATTGAAAGCAGTGGGAAGAGAAAAATAGCATATAAATATGTACATATTATACAAGCGAAATGGAATTGACTATATAAAAGAAAAATAAAATATGTAGAAAAAAATATAAGAAATATGTAAAAAGTATGTACTGCCTGCCTTCAGATTAAAAATAATAATAAATAGTGTTACTGCTACACTTGCACAGGAGAATAAAATATACAAAACAGTAAATGATGGAAAGGAAAATATGTAATATTGCACAAACTGTGTGGATATGAGTGTAATTTGTCAAACAACATCAACACCGTCTTATGTTAAATGATGCTGGAGTTGAATAATCTGACAGCCGATGGAATGAAGGACCTTTGGTAGCGTTCGTTCTTATAAACTGGATGCAGCAGTCTGTTACTAAAGGAGCTGCTGTGGGCCCCCACTGTGTCCTGCAGGGGGTGGGAGGGGTTGTCCATGATGGATGTCAGCTTGGCTAACATCCTCCTCTCACCTACATCCTCAGTGGTGTCCAGAGGGCAGTTTGACGTTTCTTTAGCGTGTAGCAGTGCTAACATTAGCATACTTTGCATGTTAAACACAAAGGACAGCAGAGGCTGATGGGAATGTAACCATAACGCTTACCCAGGGGGCTAAATTATGAATCCCACTATGGCGAAGGGACGACCACCATACTCTGCACTTGAAACCGAGGTGGAAGAAGTATTCACATCCTTTACTTAAAAGTATTTAAAAGTAGTAAAACCTTAAAGTAAAAGTACAACTTCACGTTTCATTTGTTACGTTGAAGTCATTCAATGAGATGATAACGTCAGCTTCAAAAAGTTTTTGATTTTTGAATCTCAAAAGTTAATTTCCAGCATGTGTAAATGAGGACTAAAGCGAGTCACGTTTAACATTGCTTGTTTTTTATTTGTGGCTTTTTTTTTTTCGTTCAGATGTTGCTAGGCTGTAGGCTCCCGGACTGTCGTAGCACCACGAGAGACGGAGGTTCTGGTAGTTGCTCCAGAAACAGAAACAGTTGCCTCCATCATTATGCACAGCACTGGGCTGCACACTCCAACCTGAGAAATGTAAAGCTAATATTCGATTCGATGTGCGCATCAGGCTGCTGACTGAGCTCTGTAGTCGCAGCTGCTGAACCGGAGATGCTTACGCGTGCCTGTATCTCCTCTCACAGTGACTACTATAACATGCCTTTATCTCAGCCTGTACATCTGCACATCGTCTGCAGGCAGTCCACGACTCTGCCGCAAGACCACTCACGATGTCAGTCGACGCTCTCACACCACCGCTAATCTCAGATCTCTGCACCGCCCCCCCTTGTTGCATGTAGAGGTTTAAATTCTCACTCACACATACGGAGCGTCGCACACTCAGACACGCTGCCTTTCTCAGGTCAGATAAGATTCATTTGCTGTCAGTCCCTCGTGTTCACCTCGAGCCTGTGGTGATCGAACGCCTGAGGCCTGAACTCCGGTCTTTTAAAAGGCAGCTGAAGACTGAATGTTGTGTAACGCCTCAGGACGATGCATGTTTGTTTTATATGAAGGATAATCTGCAAAATCTGAGAGCTTACCAGCCGTCAGATAGAAGTAAAAAGTCCGACATCTCCCTCTGAAATGCAGTGAAATAGAAACATAAAGTAGTCTTGTGTGATGCTGTATCTGTGTCACGGATTCAAAGGTCATGCTTTTGTCTCCATTTATCCAAAAACCCCAAGTTTTCAGTCTGGCTGAGGAGGAAGGAACAGCGGTTAGAAAAGCACCAGAGGAAGTGTACTGATGGGATGTTGGTTCACCATAAACCACCAGAGGAGTTCATCGCTCCTCATGGCCTCCGCTCGTGACGGTGGGACGCTGACAGATGCGGGTCTGGAGGGCTGCTTTTAGTTTGGCAGTCGCCTTTAAATCACATGACCCCCAGCGGTTTGCAGATGTGTGTGTGAAGAGAAACGGCAAGATATGCTGCATACACACACACACACACACACACATATAACACAATTGGTGAGAAAACGACCCACACACATCTGTCTGCATTCGCCCACACACACACACACACTCTGAGAGAAAGAGTGTGTTAGTTCTATAGAAAAGGAAACTGTACTTCCTGTCAAAGACCTCCTACTCAAAACCACCAAGAGAGACTTTAACTAAAACAAAACAGAGAAACGGCGCGAAGCTGTGAGAGAGAGAGCTGTTTGACTCCGTCAGGCCTGTTTATATTGATCCTGTCGATCATTAATGGCCTCGACCCGGACGCGAACAATTAGCCATCACACGTGGTCGTAACCTGTCACCTATTGTCGTTACGGTGACCCAAACAACATGTGAGTTTGTCGCCCCATTCGAGGATCATTTCTGATGTTTTATTGACCTTTGACCCTCATGAAATCAGAAAGATTAATATCTTGGTTTGATTTGAGTCAAACTTCAGTGTTACTTGTTACATTTAGTTTACAAGGTTTCACCAAAAACCTGACAGGCTGCACTGGTTGGTTGGTTTCTGTACGCCAGTATCATCGTTCATAGACGAACCTCAAACTCCACCTGAAAGATAAAGTTTGGAGAAAAAGAAAAGTTAAAGAAAGAAAAACTAAGACACTGTTTGATTTGATTTCCTTTTTCACATAATTGTCTATAAAATCTAAAAAATAACAACAAAAGTCATCCAAAAGGAGTTAATTTCAAATGAAAGTTCATTCCCTCGGCGGATCCGCAGACCTGAAAGACCCTTAACAAGAACGAAAAGTGCAGACGTCTGTTTTAGAAACGTTTCTGTTCTTCTGCTGTTTTATTGTGAAAGTGTTGAAGGAGTGAAGCGAAGCAGGCGCAGTGTTAACGTGTTTTTATCGCTCCTCCAGATCACTCCATCCACTCGGTGTTCTGCTGCTGCTGCGCCGTGCAGACCAGGTACGACCCCACAGCTTCATGACGAAAACGCCTCGACTCCTTCAGCGCTTCTGGTTTAATGTTCTTGTATTTTGTGCTTCTCTTCCCTTAAATATAATCCTGACTGTTTTAAATGACACGCTAACAGTTCACTCATTCGCTCACAGCAAAGCCAAAAACCTTTGATTCAGTCAATTATCAATGAAATTATCCTTTAAATTCATGCATCATGCAGAATCTTAATATGTTCTGTTCTAATTTGATGCAAATTCAGAGTGAAGTTACTCGTCTGTGAGGCCGCACCTGCTTTGAGCGAAATGCTAATGTTAGCATGCTAGCATGTTCACAGTGACGATGCTGAAATGCTGATGTTTAGCTGGTATAATGTTCACCATGTTCAGTATCTTAGTGTGTTAGTATGCTAACATTTGCTAATTGGCACTAAACAGAAAGTACAGCTGAGGCTGGTGAGAATTAGCTTTGCAGGAATTTGACCTTCAGTTAATGAACAAACATAAGCTTTCAAAGTGCATTGAAATGAAAATGGAAGGAATTATAATACATCTTATAAATATTACAGATAATTTTAAAACATTTAATAAATAGTTATGGTTTATTTTGGAAAGTGGTCAGTACTTTAAGATGATAAACGAACTGAAACAATGGTACGGTGAGTCTGTGGTGTGGCAGGTTTTCCAGATCAGACGTTAGCTACGTAATAAATATCTGTTAGGCTGACTGTGTGACAGCAATAATGTATTGATTGATTGATTGATTGATTTCAGGGAGTTCAGCACCCGCATGGAGCTGGAGGGAAGCACCTCCCTGTGTTTCCAGAGCAGACGATACCCAGGGCAAGCCCGCCGGGTAAGACTGTGTGTGTGTGTGTGTGTGTGTGTGTGTGTGTGAGTGTGTGTGTGTGCGCGCGCGTGCGTGTGTGCGCGTGTGTGATCGTGATGTATGATTTTTTTTCTCTCTGTCCCTCGCAGGTCGACAGGTCGAGGAAGAAGCTCCCCCTCCCTCCTCCTGAGCATGAGGATGGTGAAGGTGACGGGTTGCTAAGTGTCGTCGCCATGTACGACTTCAAAGCGAAGGAGGACACTGACCTCACGCTCAAACAGGTGCTCACACACACACACACACACATACACACACACACACACACACACACACACACATACACACACACACAGACACACACACACACCGAGCAGTAGATGTTGATGATGCAGTGTGTTGTGTCCACAGGGAGAAGAGTACGTCATCCTCCACAAACAGGACCAGCTGTGGTGGAGAGCGCAGGACAAACACGGGTCAGTCCAAAGTAGTGAACACTAAACAACACAAATCTCTGCGAAGAGCGTCTAAATGACGTATTTTCTGTTTCAGACAAAGGTTTCTTCTCTATTTATAATGAAATGTCTCGATTATGGGATGAATTACCATGAAATTTGGTTCAGACATTCATGTTCCCCTCAGGGTGAATTGACTTTACCTCTAGCGCCATCATCAGGTCCAAATTTTCAACTCTCACACGAAATATCTCAACATTTACTGACTGGGTCCAAAGGGTTTGTGATCACATCCCTGTAAAACTAATGACATTCCCATCAGCCTCAGCTGGACGGTCTGTTTAGTGTAATTAGCAAATGCTAGCATGCTAACAAGGACACAAAGATGATGCCCATGGTAAACATTATAGCTGCTTACCATCAGCATGTTAGCATTGTCATTCTAAGTATGTTATCATGCTGGCATTAGCAGTTAGCTCAAAACGCCGCTCTTCCTTAAATGGGTGGACTGTCAGATTGTCAGTTTTGGAAAGTTACAGAAGTTTTTGGACGCAAACTCCAAATTCCAGCGTAGGAAAGGTCTGGGTGGGTTTTTGAAGATGTTCAACCATCCAGTGTCGACACAGTAACACGCTAGCGTTAGCATCTGCTCAGCTGAGGCTCAAGTTTTACAATGAAGAGTTGAGCCTGACAAACTGAGTCTGAAAATGCCGTAAAATGGCCAGTTTTTATTGTCTTTCTGCTTGTTCCCATCAGGAATAAAGGCTTCATCCCCAGTAACTACGTGACAGAGAAAAACAGAATTGAGGCAAACCCGTGAGTCTTCTCCTGCAGCTAACGTCTGTTCAGATTTGTTTCTTTTTCTACATCAACACTGACATATAAACTGTTTTCTTCCCTGGAGGTGGTACTGCAAGAACATCACCAGGACAGAGGCTGAGCAGCTGCTGAGACAGGAGGTATCTACCTGTCTGTCTACCTCTCTGTCTACCCGTCTCTCCGGTCCAGTATCTGTCTGTTTATGAGCGTTCAGGTCTCTCAGATGTCTGACTCTTCTTTTTACTGAAGTCTTTCTGGATGTTTTCCAGGACAAAGAAGGTGGTTTTGTGGTGCGGGAGTCCAGTCAGAAAGGAGTCTACACCGTCTCTGTCTATACCAAAACATTAAGGTGATTCACGTCACAGCTGAGAAGGACGCACATGATAAACCTTTACCTGCAAACTGAACCTCTCACTTTTCTGCTTGTGTATGTCTGCAGTGCTAACGGGGATATTAGGCACTACCAGATCAAAATAAGTGACACTGGACAGTTCTTCTTGGCTGAAAAACACACCTTTAACTCCATATCTGATGTCATACAGTACCACGAACACAATGCAGCAGGTACATTCACTCAGACTCATTGTGCACGCTATGATCGAGACGACTGTGCTATGTGCTTCATTTGATAAGGTTTGTGTGTGTAGGTCTGGTGACCAGGTTGCGGTATGCAGTGGGACCAATGGGAAGGTGTATACCTGCCACATCAGGATTCAGCTCAGGTGAATAAATAATTACACCCAAACACACATTTACTTAAAGCTGCACACTAGCTACATGTCATTTCACATCAAGACAAATAGATAAATAGAAAAAAAGTTTATTATTTACATTCCGTTTGTTGTGGCACTTAGCAGCTCTTGAGCCCTTTGCAATTAACCTGCTTACTGAAGTTTAACAGAATGTTTAAAAGCTGGAGCTTAGAATAAAGTGTCTTTATATGCAGATGATTGATTGCTTTATATTTCAGATCCTGTGGACTTATTCCCTTTTCATTTAGGATGTAGGAGATGGACACAGGGTTCCCTCCACCATTAACATATTTGCTTGTTATTTTCAGTGATTCTACAAGCTAAAGGATAGCGAGAGTAACCAGCCTTTAAACGGCAGCAGAAGTTAGTGTAACCATGCGACTGGGTAGTAAAGTGCTCCTGAGACAGGCTAGTACTTAACCCAGGGAAGGTGCTAACAAGATTGACTGACGGCTGGTTAAAGAATTTGAGTTTAAAAAAATAATCCAGAGTTCTGTTCATGTTCTTGTTGTTCGCTCTGAAGCAGGAAGTTTGACTAACATGTAAGAATAACATCATCTGACAAAGCAACTAAAAACTAGTCATCATGTTGTACAGATGAGTTTAAACATGCTAAACCACCCAATGGTCCGACAAAGACCGTACCAAGCAGCTTTGAGGTGGGGCTGACTGTAGACTTAACTTGTGTTTCTCTTCCTTCTGTTCGAACTCTATGTTCCTTTTTCTTTTCTGTTCTTCCTCCTTCCTCCTCTGGATTTCCCTCTGACAGAGAAGTGGGAGATCAACCCCAGCGAGCTGACCTTCATGAAGGAGCTGGGCAGCGGTCAGTTCGGTCAGGTGAGGCTCGGCAAGTGGAGGGCTCAGCAGAGAGTGGCCATCAAGGCCATCAGAGAGGGAGCCATGTACGAGGAGGACTTCATCGAGGAGGCCAAGGTCATGATGTAAGCAGGAGGGGGGTGCAGACAGACAGAGAGAGAAGACGGAGAACAGAAAGAGTTTTGGCAGCTTCTTTGTTGTCAACACAAGGAAGTGAAACTGTGTGTGTGTGTTGTGTCTCCCAGGAGGCTGTGCCACCCGAAGCTGGTTCAGCTGTACGGCGTTTGCTTGCAGCAGCGCCCCCTGCTGATTGTGGCGGAGTTCATGGAGAGCGGCTGCCTGCTGAACTTCCTGCGGCAGAGGGGCCGGAGCCTGAAGGAGGCGTGGCTTCTGTCCATGTGCCAGGACGTCTGTGAGGGGATGGAGTACCTGGAGGCTCACAGTTTCATCCACAGAGACCTGGTGAGTGACCGCCTGCGATCTGCTGTTCAAACGGCCCTTTTCAGCGTTGTGGCGATGCTTTTTGCTGCTAATCCAAGAGGCTGTTTTCACACAGCATGCTCTCAGCCCATAAAGGAACACTTCATCCTGCAGTTTAGCAGAAAAACTCACATTCAAAACCACCACATTTGGAGAAATTGAGTCATGAATAGACTCTGACTTCTTTCCATAAAACATTGTTTTGCCGTAAAATAATTAATTTTGAAGAACAAAACAGGCTAGTTGCTAGCTGTTGCTAAAGCTAACTTTACCCACTAACCCTGTTTATACACGATTTGAGTGAAGCACCTTTAAATCAAATATGTAAATATTGATTAATAATATTAAGTGTACTTTTTGCCAAATTCCACCACCGACACACTTCTCACGCAGCCTTCCGGTGCATTTGTCTGACATTTCTGGTCATTTTTCTCTCTTCCAGGCAGCCAGGAACTGTCTGGTTAATGAGCACAACGTGGTGAAGGTCAGCGACTTTGGAATGACCAGGTACAAGCTCCAAAGGAACACTTCAACACTTTGTTCATGAAACTTATTCTTTATTCTCTTTCTGGTGCAGAGTTAGATGAGAAGATCAATACCACTCTCATATCTGTCCATAAATTTGACGCCAGAGCCAGCAGCTGGTTAGCTTAGCTTAGCATAAAGCCTGGAAATGTTGTTTTTGAACAGACTAAAAAAGCAGCTTACAGCATGTTGAAAATTAGAGATGTTGGAAGGTGGATTTTATTACTTTGACAGATCCAGGCTAGCTGTTTCCCCTCGTTTTCAGTCTTTGTGCTAAGCTAAGCTAACTGTCTGCTGGGTTTATATTTAACAGAGAAATATGAGATTGGTATTGACCTCGAGTAAACCGATAAAGATAATTTCTAAAATGTCAAACTGTTCTTCATCGATTCAGATTGTAAACGCTTTGCTGTGTTTCAGCTGTTCTCCTGCAGGTCTGTTCTTTTGACTCCATGCTCATGTTGGCAGGTACGTTCTAGACAACCAGTACACCAGTTCTAGTGGTTCTAAGTTCCCGGTGAAGTGGTCTCCTCCTGAAGTTCTCCACTACAGTAAATACAGCAGCAAGTCTGACGTCTGGTCCTTCGGTGAGGATCCACAGACTCGCTGCACCCCCCACTCGCTGCAGTCCGTGCTGAGAGCAGGAGAAATACCAGCGATTCCATCAGTTCTATGTTATACAATAATACATTTAGAAATCACCTGTCTGACAATTTTTTGTAGCTTTCTAAAACCGACAGTCCAACAAGAACATCAACCTCACAAGAGTCGCATTTGAACAGTTTTCTGATAAAATCATTTTGATTTTAGTAGTAGTCGTATAACTTTATTTCAATCACGTAAACAACAATGTACAAAAATAAAAATAAAAGCACACATGTATACCTGCATACATACATACCTATACATACACAGTACCTATATAAATAATAATAATCATAAGGAAATAAGTGCACATTAAAAAAAAACACACAAAATTTTAAAAAATCCTTTTAAAAAGAGAATATAGGAAAACAGGGAACTATATAGAAAATATATATATATATATATATATATATATAAATGTCTTTTCTTGTGTGTGTGTACAGGTGTGGTGATGTGGGAGATCTACTCGGAGGGTCGGACTCCGTTTGAAAACTGCACCAACCTGGATGTGGTTAATGACATCACCAGAGGAGTCCGGCTGTACCGGCCGCACCACGCCTCGCAGCCGCTTTATGCCATCATGTACCGCTGCTGGCACGAGGTACTGAAACACTCGCTCACTCGCTCGCTCAGTGTTTTTGTTTCAGTGAGAAAATATCAGGGATGTAACAGGAGCTGAACTTCCTTGTTCCTCCTCTTGTGTTTCTGAAGCTTTCAGCCAGAACTGTTGAACAGTTCATAGTGACGACAGACAGGAAGCAAAGGGAGGAAACACATACATGTGGCCAGCTTTCAGCTAGTTTAATGGTCTTCCTCTGCAGATCCAGTTGCTCAGTTGCCATGGAGATGGTTTAGTTGTTATTATGTGAGTGAAGTGGAGAAATTTGGTCACGTTCCAAAAAAATACAACCGTGATTCCACAAAAAGATGACACCTGTGTGAAACATGAATAAAACCAGAATCATTCATTTCCAAACAAACGGAGTTTCCTGAGTCCAGGTATTAATCTCCTTTATCCAATCACGTGTTGACAAAGTGTTGAACCTCGCTCCATCCTCGCTGTGAACCACTGAGCCTTTCAATCATGATACTATCACCTGCTACCAACCAGCCTGTTTACCTGTGGAATGATCAGATTCAGAATCAGCAGATATTTACAAAAATCAACCGAAGCTGATGAGGTCAAACATTAAATATATTGACTTTGAGCTGTTTTCAGGTGAGTTTATGTCAGAAAGGCTCAGCAGGTGATCACAGTCTGTTTCATTGATGTTTTCGTGGGTGTCCTGACTTCTTTGGAATCAGGTTTGTACAGAAAGAAGTGAAAATGTTTCAGCTGGTCGACTGAAGAGAGATAATGAAACAAACGAGCCGGAGTTCACGCTGGGTTCTGAGATCAGGTGAAAGGCTGATCTGAACACAAACACACAGACATGTTGGTCTGTCTGTCTGAAGACATGTGGCTGAAAGCTCCAGAAACATCACCGACAGGTTCTGATGAGAACCTCAAAGCTCCAGTTTAAACAGTTTAGTTAAATCTTGCTCTTGAATGCAGCTTTGTCCTGTTATTCTTCACACTGAGATAAATAAACAGGTTGGAAGTTGAGTTTTCATGATCAACATTGCATCACATCTTCTTCATCCTCTTTTTCCTCCCCATCACATTAAACCCCTCTGCTCTCTTCTTTTTCATGCACTCTTCTTCGGTGGTGGTGGTGGCGGCGGCGGTGCAGAGGCCTGATGGTCGGCCATCTTTCTCAGAACTACTGGGAGAAATCAGAAAACTGGCGGAAAATTCAGATTAACACACGAATTATGTTGCTTCCAAACTGTTTTATTACTATTATCATAAATGTACACAGATTATATTTTGTCATTGTAAATAACTATTTTTTCATTAAAACCTTTTCCAGTAACCTTTTTAGATGCTTTCATTTCTTGAAACGATGTTTTGATGATCTGAATTTTAATCCAGTGTTTGATTTTTGCCTTCAAACAAACACATTTAACCAACAAATACATGTAAAAATGTGAAAGTTCATGCAGTATGCTGGTCATCATATATGAACTTTTACATTTTAAATGACATTCACATCATGTAACTTTGGGTCTTTGCGTGTTAAATGAATAGTATATTAAATGATACACAGTAATTATGACAAAACTGACCTTAATAATGAAAACAAACTTAAACTTTGTGGTGGGTTTAATAAGTAAAATAAATATGAGTTATGAGTAAATGTGGTGAAACTAATATTTGAAACGCTTCTCAATATAGTTTAACTTCAGCCTCTAAAAGTACCATGAAGTAGACTCAGCACCTGAACAGTATGACCTTCATGAAGGTAAGACCTGTTTGTGTCGGACTGCATTAGCTTTAGCTCAGTGGATGCAGTACAGCGGACCTGACAGCAGGTGGCGGTAGAGGGGTTGTGGAGGCCGGAGCCTGCCACTGATGAGGAGCCGGTTTATGTTGAATGGAAGCTTGTTGCTTTCAGGGGACAAATAAGATGCTCACCCACATGTAACACGCGTTGAGGTCCGTCATTATTAAACGTCCGTCTTGCTTCTGTTCAGGAACTATGCACACAAACAGATTTTTGAAGTTACTGGATCTAATTTTTCAGTCTGATTTCTGTTGAAGTCCAAAAAATTACTCAAACACTCAAATAGCATTATTTCTAGAAATGATGTGATATGTTCATGCAATTACAGTGTTAAGGAAGCAAGTTAGTGTTAGCTTGTGACGGGTTTGCTAACTGCTAATTTCATTTAACGAAATATAAAAAAAGAAAAAAAAACGCCGTCTACAGACTCCGCAGCGTCTGACGTTCGGCGACGTGCTGACGTGACGTTATGGCGCCGCCTGTAGCGTGGCGGGGGGCGTTGCCATGGCAACGTGTTGGGTGACAGCAGGACACACGCACACACACGCTGGTGATCACGCTGATAACGGAAGCTCATCGATTTTTCAACGATTAAGGAATTCCCGTGTAAGGTGTGTGTGCGTGTGCGTGTTTGTGTGTGTGTTTTGTTTATATTCTCTCATGTTTCCAGACCACTACAGTCTTTTTTATCTTCTTCTGTGGTGTTTTTTATTCATTATCGTCCCTTTGATGTTCACTAGTTCAGAGGAGGAAGTACTCAGATCCTTTACTTCAGCAAAAGTATTAATACTACACTAAAAGTACTCTTTTATAAGTTCAGTTGAACTAAAAGTTCTAACCCTAACCCATTAGTAAAGTAAAGTAGTTAAAACGGTCAATTCAATGTAGATAGTAACATGAAAATAACAGTACGAGTACCTCAAAACTGGAGTAAATGTACTAAGTTTCCAGCACTGAGTATTGATCTCATTGTATGTTTAACAGCTTGTTGAGTGTTTACATTGAGACCTCGACCGACTGCAGCAGTAGAGCAGTTTTCACATTAGTGTGTCAGTGGTGTGTCTAATATGTAACATATAAGAATCTGTACCTCACACAGGCCATTTTTTCTGCATATGAAGTACATTTTACTTACATAGCTTACTTACAAGTACTTTTTGTTGATGACGCCTCTGTACTAATGCAGGACTTTTGCTTGTAATGGAATACCTTTACATGTTACATTTACTTAAGTTAAGGATCTGAGTATTTCTCTATCTTAACGCTAACTGTCAGTTTACAGTAGATGCTGACGTGTTAACAGCGGTAATAGATTTGTAAAATGTGTTTTTGATTGATTATTAGTAAAACGTTGTTATCAGCTTCTGTTTAGAGTCTGATGGAGCGTTACGAGTCTCTGGGTCTGGTCGGGGAGGGCAGTTATGGCACCGTGCTGAAGTGCCGTCACCGAGACTCCGGCCGCCTCGTCGCCATCAAGAAGTTCATGGACTCGGACGATGACAAGACGGTGAAGAAGATCGCTCTGAGGGAGATCAAGCTCCTGAGGGTACCTGTCAATCAATCCATCAGCCAATCAATCACTGAGTCACCGAGCATCGAGCGGCCTGTATGAGCAGGAAACCTGAGTGAGGCGAAGCACAAAAGCAGCCTGTCAATCATAAGACAAACAAACCTCAAACAAGTCAGAGTCAGATTCTCACTTGACAGGAGAGGAAACTTTAGCAGCTGAGAGCAAAAATTCTGAAAAAAATATTAGAAGTCTCATCTTTAATACGTCAGTGTCTTCAAACAGGACAGAGGACGGTCAGCTTTGGCACTGATAACAAGAAATGATGCTTGATTGTAGGAAATTTGGTTTTCATCATGTGAACAGGCAAAGAAAATGCAATGGTGGCTTTATGTTATTGTCCTCAGAGGAACCATCTCTGCTCTCTGTGAGCACCGACAGATGGATGATACTGACCCTCCGAAGCTTTTTCACTGCTGTGAAGTTCACTGTTTCATACGCTGTTTCAGAGCTTGAGTCAAAGGAAGAAAACCAACTGATGGATGAGGCTTCAGACGTCATTTCAGAAAGAGTTTCATTCAGTTTGCAGCTAAACTCTGTGATCAGCATGTTAGCAATTGGCTAAGCTAATGAATATCAGATTATTTATATGGTATATTGTGTAAATATCAAAAGCCCAAAAGCTTCATGAGACTTCATCCGCTCATCACTAGCGTTCAGTCAAGGTGTCGACCGGCTGTATCGTAGACCCACAGTGTGTTTCACCTGTTTTTATCCAGAAACCATGTCCAGCTTCCTCTGCTCTCGTCTTTTTAACCATTAAGCAACTGCGTCATGACAACCTGGTGAACCTTCTAGAAGTGTGGAAGCGCCGCCGCCGCTGGTACCTGGTGTTCGAGTTCGTGGAGCGAACGCTCCTGGACGATTTGGAGCAAAACCCGAATGGACTGGACCTGAACACCAGCCGGCAGTACCTGTACCAGATCCTGAGGGCTGCGGCCTTCTGCCATGAGCAACATGTGAGGACACCTGTGTGTGTGTGTGTGTGTGCGTGCGTGCGTGTAAGCACAGGTCTCAGGTGCGTGTGAACTCTGGTATTAGTTGACCCGACTGGCTTGAATGTGGCTTCAGTGCAATCACTGTCCACAGACTTGAAACAGGTTTGAATAAAATGATCCTTTTTTGGGTGATTACTGGTGTTAAAACAACAAACAAGTATTTCATAGAAGAGTCCCACACAGCCCTGAAACTGAAACTGAGACCCAGACCCAGCCTGTGCTCATGTCCTCTAGACCTGATCCGGCTGATTCTGCCAAACTCGTGATCTTTTGCGATTTTGTGACCATTTCCCAGACTAATGCTTCATGTCGGATAAAGTGCCTCTTCTTCTTCTTGTCTCCTCTCTCCTCCCAAGATCATCCACCGGGACATCAAACCAGAGAACATACTCATCTCTCAGGGGGGCGTGGTCAAGATCTGCGACTTTGGCTTTGCTCGAACCATGACATCACCCGCCGGGGGGGGGGTCTATACTGACTATGTGGCCACTCGCTGGTACAGAGCCCCTGAACTGCTGGTGGGAGACACCAAGTATGGCAAGTAAGTGTTAGCGTGTACACCTGAGGATGTGTTAGCGTAGACTGTCTGTTGATAAAGATGTTAATGTGTGTGTGTGTGTGTGTGTGTGTGTGTAGACCTGTGGACGTGTGGGCTGTTGGTTGTCTGTTAATAGAGATGTTAACAGGTCAGCCTCTGTTTCCTGGAGACTCCGACCTTGACCAGATTTACCACATCATCAGGTGCTTCGGTAAGAAGACACACCAAAACATTGGATCGATAAAAATAGAGAGACAGCAAGCTCCAATTGTGGCAGTGGCAGCAAGCAGTGGCACTTCCTGTGGCAGCATAATTCTGCCTCGGCATTTGCCAGTATCTGTGGCAGCTGCAAATGCCGCTGCAGCGGCAAATGGGGCAGTAGCCACAGCAAATGCTGGTCATGAGTGTTTTTCAATGATACATTTAGTGATATGATTGGGCTGCGGGATTAATTAATGAATAATGCTGCCATGAATTAGTGTGTATATAATTAAGCTTGTTGTTTACGTGCTGTGTACTGTTTTTTAGATATATGACCAGTATAATATACATGAAAATACATGATTTGTTTCCGCCTATGGCCTGAAAAAAAATAAAAATTAAAAATGACAATGAATCTCAATTGAATCTGCCAGGGCAAGTGCAGGTCCTGAGTGTTTTTCCCCTATACAGTGATGCGATTAGGCTGCAGGATTAATTTATGATCAACGCTGCCACACATATCTATATCTATATCTATATCTATATATAAATTAATCCCGCCATACACGTCTCTGTTTTTCATACCTTGATTAGTTTCCAAGAAATAAACTGCGTCTCTGAGATGTTTTTTTAAAATGTGATCCTTGTTTGCCAGTTCTGGTGGGCGTTGATTCTCCACTTGATACCCTCCAGGGTTGCCAGGTATGGGGAGCAATTAAAATATTGAAGCCTCAAACCCGAAATGTGTCAATAAATCTGGCTTTGTCATTAAAACCGTATCCAGAAACTTTGTTGAAACAAATTAATCTAAATTTCAAAGGATGCATTTCTGACAGATTATCACTTCTGTACTTACCTTGCCTTTTATCCTCCTTACTTGCCAACTTTGTCCCTTAAATAAAACAAAACATGGGCAAGGTTCGCAAAAAATCGGCATATTGTCTGACTGCACACACATAATGTATGTAGGAGCCGAACTGTGTCACTGGTGGATTATTCGTCTCTTGATTTGCTTGGTCTGGTTGCCACGGTGATGCACAGGGCTTGGGTCACATGGGCACTGGGGATGATTGCCGTAGGTGATGTAGGGAGCTGGTTTACCTGTTTTTTTTTATTTAGCAGCACATATAGTAACTCACCCTCTCTCTAAAGAACGTGATAACATGATAAAAACGCCTGATTAAAGCATAAAAATAACAGCTTAAATTAGTGTGTGTGCGCGCGCGCGCGTGTGTCTGTCCGTGGCAACTGCCACGGCATTTGGCGCTGTCCTCGCAGCTGCGACAGTGGTAAATGCCGTGGCAGCTGCGAGGACAGCGCCAAATGCCGTGGCAGCTGCCACAGATACTGGCCAGTAAGGACAGTGAACAAGCAACCAGAAGCCAATACCAATGCCCCCCTCTTCAAGACCAACATGGCAGGTATTTAATATATATATATATATATATATATATATATATATATATAGATAGATAGGTGGATAAAACACTGCACTTGCCCTGGCAGGTCTGTGGCAGATTCAATTGAGATTCATTGTCATTCTTTTTTTTTTTTTTCCAGGCCATAGGCGGAAACAAATCATGCACTTTCATGTATATTATACTGGTCATATTTTTAAAAAACAGTACACAGCACGCAAACAACAAGCTTTCTGAATTAAACTTAATTACATATAGTTACATTTAATAAAAAAAAATATTTGATTGCTTAATTAATGCTATTATATACACACTAATTCATGGCAGCATTACTCATTAATTAATCCCCCAGCCCAATCATATCACTAAATGTATCATTGAAAAACACTCAGGACCAGCATTTGCTGTGGCTACTGCCCTATTTGCCGCAGCACGCCCGTGGAAGCTGCCACAGACAGCAGCAAATGCCGTGGCAGTTGCCACTGACACTGGCAAATGCCATGGCAGCTGCCAGAACAGTGGCAAATGCCGTGGCAGTTGCCACAGATACTGGCAAATGCCGTGGCAGCTGCCACTGACACTGGCAAATGCCGTGGCAGCTGCCACTGACACTGGCAAATGCCGTGGCAGCTGCCACAGATACTGGCAAATGCTGTGGCAGCTGCCAAGGACTGCGGCAAATGCTGTGGCAGAATTGTGCTGCCACAGGAAGTGCCACTGCTTGCTGCCACTGCCACAATTGGAGCTCGTCCCTGCTGGAAAAATATGCAAAATCTCCTCTCTAAATCCTCTCAGTACAATTGTTCTGATTGGGTTCTCCCCTTTTCTATGGCAGGTAACCTAACAGCTCATCACCAGGAGCTGTTCTACAGGAATCCCAGCTTTTCTGGAGTCAGACTGCCTGAATGTTCTGGCAGAGTCCCACTGGAGCAGCGCTTCCCTACAATCACAACCACCGCCCTGGACCTGGCACAGGTACAGTTTAGTTAGTTTACAAATACTTAAAGTAACCTTACATCTTCAAAAACATACAGACTACGTATGTGATAAAATTGTTCCTGTTCTGGAGAGTTGATTCAGACATCAGGGCAATAGGACGGTAGCATCCTGATGAGTTGATATGTGTCAGCTGAAGACGCTGCTGGCGTACTGGTTTACATACAAGCAATGGGTGTGGGTGGTATGGCGAGCATCATATGCCACTGTGGTGTGTGTTTCCTGTTCAGCTTTCTGTATCTAAAAAATGACTCCTAAAATCTCCCCAAAATGCACGTTAGATGAGGTGAAACCGCTGACTCAGAGCTGAATGTCTTCATATTGATCACGTGATTCATTGCTTGAGAAACTGGGAATCTTTGGAACCATTAGAGGATCTGCAGTTTTCATTATTGTTCATTATTCAGTTTCATATCTTAAGTTAGATACATCGGAGTCAGTAATACCACTTTGTTGTCTCTTTCAGAGTTGTCTCCAGATGGATCCAGAGAGACGAGCTCAGTGTTCAAAACTGTTAGAGCATCCTCTGTTCACACAAGACTCTTTCCACATCAGGTATCTGTGTCTCTGTTATGTGTGATTTATTTTTTTTACAAATACACTACAGATGCAGAGCTTATTGTATCTAAGAACTTCTTCAGTTTTATCATGGCTTTAAATACATTACCTAGTCTGCTAGTTCTGTCCTTAGAGTAGGCTACGCCTTGAAATGTGTGTTAGCCTAGCTTTGCTTGATGAAGCTACCTTTACTGAGCAGTAGTGATCCAAAGAATCCAACCATCGATCCTCCTGACTGTCGAGTAGCCTCTGAAATCATGTTATTGACTTGCTACATCAATCTATGTATCTAAACAGGGTTTTGGAGGAGCTGAATGCTAAGATCCAGAAAGACCACAGAGAAAATTCTACCCTTCCCAAAATAGCCAAAACCTCAAGACGGAACAAGGATGAAGGCGATGACAAGAACCGGAGAGGCAAAGACAAGAAACAATCTGACGACATGGATGAGAAAGTCAACAAGGAAAAGGAGAAGAGAGAGAGCGGAGAAGAAAAGATAAGGAAAACAAAAGGCAAGCAGCCTTCAAAGCCTCCTACAAACATCTGGAATACCCCAGAACCTTTGATGTCCAAACAGTCCAAAACATCAGGCACCAAGATTATCAATAATGCAGCAAAAATGACAGTGACCATGAGAAGTAAACCGGGAAAAGCCACAGGTTCGGAGCTGAGAAAGGAACCTGAGATTTCTAAACCAACTAACACCCTTACTTCTGATTCATTGGAGGCTTCAAAGACTGCAACAGATCTGACAGACAATAACACAACGGTAGCTAAACCCAAACATCGGAAAGTTGCTTCCCCAGAGCCAAGAACGAGTCATTCAAAAAATACCGAAACAAAAGACAGAGACTCTACTGGCTTGCGTTCCAGTTGCTCAGACAACACTGTGTCAAGTGTGACTGAGAAAAGTATGATGGACATCTGGAGATCTTCTAAATCAGACCCAAGTCAAGATGTTAGGAAGAGCTGGAACAACTCAAACACAAAGGTTCCCAAATTGACAAAAAGCTCAACCACTGACCATTCAGATGAGTGTTCATCTCCAAAAGCTTCTTTGAAATCAACCATGGATCCTACAGACACTAACCTGACACAGAAAATGAGACAAATTTCCACAACAGAATATCCTGAAGGGGCTGCAACAGCTGTAACTGCTAAGGCATCAAATAGTGGCCAAGTAGAGACAAGCCTGACACTGAAGGAGTCTCAACCACCCAGCAATGACCGCATTGAGGGTACCGCCCCAACTATCCCTTCTGCCGCCAAGCCATGGAAGACAGCTACTCCTTCAGAGCGTCAGACCAATCATTCAAACATGGACACAGAGCAAATACCACCCTCTGAATGTCCAAAAGTCTTACCCTCAAACTCGCCAAACAAGCCATCTAAGACTACCTCAAACTCTGGCCCAAAATTGACCAAAGACAGCACGTCTTTGTCCACCAGCCCATCCAAGACTCTTACCTCAGATCTTTCAGTGCAGTCCTCTACAGGTTTTATAGAGGCTAGTCATGCCCATAGCGCCACAACACTCACTAAAGGAGCCCTCCAAACTGGCTCATCTTCGGATACTAAACCCATAAATTACACCACGTGTTTACCCAACAAACCTTCCGGGGGCCTTCCAACAGACAGTGAACTTGCAGAAGTATGTATCGCAGCCAGACATCAGCAGGATAGTTGTAATACTTCAAACAAGGACATAAAGGAGGACCATGGATGCTTCAAGATGAATCTGACCACTAAAACAGCTGCAAACCACATTAAGATAGCCAATGCTTTAGATGGAGACTGTAAGGAGAATCCTGAATCTTCTGAGCCCTGCAGCATCCATCAGCAGAGCACTTCCAAGCCCAAGACCCCTACAGAATTCAGAACAACCTCAACCTCCATGCTGAGTGAAATCCCTAAAAACAGCATGTCAGAAGGGACCACTATCCCGAAAGCATTAAACGTCTCAGATAAAGAGAACAGAGAGGATTTAGCGCTTCAGTCAGTCATCAGTGCAACAACCAAATCTTTAGTAAATAAGACCTCAAAGAACCACAGCAGTAAAGCTGAACCTAACGTGAAAGCCTTGAAACCTCCTCGTTGCAAATCTTTGATCGGAGAACCTAAAACAAAGCTCATGTCTTTTAGCAACCACACCAAGTACGCCCCAGCCATGACTCAGAAAACCAGATTTCCTATAGAGGCGAGGAAGAATAGAGACAACCCAGACAGAAAGACCACAACAAATACATCCACCATGGCAGAGTCGACTTCATTCACCTCTACAGCTACTCAGGACCACAAAGCTTCGACAAGAAGTTCTACATTTCACAACGTGGACACTGCAGACCATAATGAGTTGGATTTCAGTTTATCCCATTCCTCTCCTCCTCCTCCTCCCCCTCCCCCCTCCTCCACTCCTTTACTCCTCCCTCCATCTTCCACGCCCCTTATTCCCTCCTTCTCTGTCGTCAGTACCAACAGCCCAGCCACCAGCGAGCTCCTTCCACTGGGGGCAGGTTTCCATCCTGGGACCCACAGCCTTTGGTAAGTGACCTAAAGACAGTGTTTTGACATCATATCTGACGCAGACGTATCCTTTAAACTTTACCACAGTGAAGGCTGAGTGGTGTAACATGTAAACTGTCAGTGCCTCAGTTAGCGTGCGCTGCATTTGTCCATTGAGGTTTAACATGGACGGCTATGCTAACAATTATTAACCAGTTTCAAGGTTTAGGACCAACATAGAGCAGAACTTGACCAGCTTTGTTTAATCTGTAGAGGTCCTTTTGGTCCCAGCTGAGTTGAGACCACAACTCTTCACTTTTAATCCAGTGTAATGAAGCATTTGCTAGAATGTGTTTCTGTGTGTGTGTCTCAGGTGTGTCGACAAGTCAAAGCATCATGGTGGCATTTACAGCCGACTGGCCCAACAAGCTCTGTCCAGCCACGTTCCAGGATCACTGTCAGCACAGGTAACTGTGTGTGTGTGTGTGTGTGTGTGTGTGTGTTTCACTTGTTATGTCATAATGAAGGATGTGCTCTTCGTCTCCTCTCAGGTGTCAGAGAAGAGTCTGAGCTGCGAGCGCTCCTTCCCGTCCGACCGCTGTCACCATGGCAACAGCGATGGTATTACAGTGACCAAAAAGAAGTCAGACATACATTTCCCAGATCTGAGGAGCTCAGTGCTGCCGGAGCTCAGAGGAAGAGAAGGTGCGCACACGACACACTTCAACACTGTGCCGACAATTCAGCAAATCAAAAGAAAACACAGTAATGATGCTGGACGTGTCTGGGCCAATCAGAGGACAGTCTCCTTATGTTAATATTAACTGTACCTCCACATTTGGATGAACAAGGCATTAAAGATAAGAAAAATCAGTCAAGAAAGGTTTCATCACAAAAAGAAACACAGAAAACCCCCAAAATCCATCAGCAGCAGCAATGAAGAGCAAAATGTCTCCAATTTGCAATCATTTCCCCACTTCGCTTGTCTTCACATTAAAATGTCTGTACTCCATCTCACTATCTGTGCATCAAACTACACTTTCAGTCTAAAATATGCTTTAAAGTAACTAAACTAAACTGAAAGCATGTTAACTATTGACTGCAACATAAGAAAATGCACAAGGAAGTCATGAAAGAACTCAAAGAAAAGAAACTAGTTGTTTCCGGCTTCACTACACACTGAATGTTAGATAATACGTACGAACAGTCGAACTGTTGGACCGCTAAATAAAGTGATCAGTCCTCCGATGTTTTCTCAGGTAAACACAACAAAGGCACCTCCAAAGACCAGAGGAAAGACAAACATCCGGCGCCGTCCATTCCTCTGTCAGAGCCACAGCAGCACGGATACGACAGTACGGATCCACACTCATCATAAAGCTGAAATTTAATAAGCTCATATTAAATTATGAGATAGAATCAAGAATGATAATTTCATGCTTCCAGCCTCACAGATTTGCTGCTTTTCTTTGAAGTATTTTAATAATGTGGTGGTTTGGACTGTTGGTTGGACTTCACACTGTGGCCTCATTGTCACCACATTTCCACTGTTTTCAGAATTTTTACAAACAATCAATAAATTAATGGAGAAAATGATAATCAGATGAATCAATAATGAGCGTTAACATAAAAGACACCTCTGTCTGAATGACGAAACAGCTTGATGAAGCCAACAACATTATGTATTCCATGTCTGAAAGGAGCTAAAAACACTTCTTAACAGGGTTGCTAACGTAAAGACCAAAATGCTAATATAATCATACAGATATCAAATGAAATAACGATGCAAACACGAGAATAAAATGATGACCTTTGAGCATCTTTAGTCAAAAAAGAGAGTATGAAAATTTTATTGATGACAGTTAATCAGAGTATTCCAGCTTTGGTTTATCATGTTACACCTTCATAAAGCAGCGAACAGGCCATTCCTTTGTTCAACAGCACATTACAGGCGTCTCACGTGCGTATTACATGAATGAAGCTGGTTTCGTTTATGGCGGCAGGAACAACAACATACAAATTCATGCAAAACTTTCACTGGCTGCTATATTTTTATGATAATCTCGGGATTTGTCATGTTTTTAAAGGAAAAACCTTTTCAGAGAACAGCAGCAGGTGCCAGTCTCCGTCTTTCTATCACTTAGCTTTTAAAAACGCCATAAAGATCAAAATCCATCATTTCAAGACTCGTCACTTGAGTCCTCTGATGAACCCGTTTCCCATCTTTTCTCCTCCCTTCTACCAACTCTTTTCAGCAACGTTGCAGCTAATTCATCGCTTTCTGACGTACTGTAACCTCTGTGAGGCGGCCCTCCTATTGGCTGAGAGATAAAACTGTTGAACCCTGGGAGAGGACCAGCTGCATGTTGTCTGCTATTGGCCAGCAGGTAGTAGAGGAGGCTGTTAATAGAGTTGGAGTGGCTGTCAGTGATTGGTCCTGCTGGAGCTGGCTGTGGCCTGATTGGTGTTCTGGTGTGTTTGGTGTCTGGTTTCCTTGGTGGTGATTGGACGGTTGGCTTTTTGGTTGTGACCACCACCTGCTGGAAAATTATACATAACAGATAAGAGATCTAGCGCCATCATGGGGTTGGCATTTTCACTTTTTAATTGAAACGTCTTGATGCCTTAAATACCTAAAAAACAGTAATATTCCTATCAGCCTCAGCAGTATTTGCTATTTAGTGCTAATTAGCATATGTTGTGAATATACTGAACTAGCACTGTGAACATGGTAAAAATTAAACATGCTAAACATCAACATGCTAGCAGTATAACTGTGAGCCATCAGCCGCTATGGCTGTAGACTCTTGGTCTTCATTCAGATTTGAAAGTGGCAACATGGACGTGAATTTAAGATCATTAAAAGACTCTCACTGTATATAATGTTTTTATTTTATGAGTCAAAGTCAAGCTATTTCAAGGCGATTTCACCTTAAACAGCAGCATATGTGAAGACCACGTCAATCTGTGTGCTTCTTTGTAAATGCATGTTACAAGATGTCGCCCTTGAAACAAACATCTTGTACTAATACTCAACACATAACTAGTATACATGAGTTGCAGGAGGTCTGGGCTTTTTAATTAGCTAGCTCGTTAAGAGTGAAATTGCTCAATCTGTGTGTTTTAGGGACAAAGTGAAGCTACAGCCAGCTCTTCATAATGTGATTACCTTCCTGGTGACGAGTGTGGTTGTGGTTGCAGTTGTTGTTGTTGTAGTTGCAGTTGTAGTTGCAGCTGTGGCAGTGGTGGATTTGGGATCAGAGAAAAACCTGCAGGGGTCCACAGCAGAACCATCAATCTCTGGAAGATCAAAAGGCAGCCGAGAGAAGGACCGAGCTGATGGAGAGACGTTAAGTAATCAACAATAGAAACTGTCCAAACAAGCCAGAAGTGAATACTCCACAGATTAGTGGTCACTAATTATTTAAACCCAGTAACTGTAACCAACTGACAAAGCTAACATTAGCTCGCTAACATATGACCTGTTTAGAGTGAACAGTCACGCAAATAAATGCTGTTTAAAAAAGATGTTAACCAGGAAGATGACATTTAACAAAAACTGCATTACAAACGTCAGGTAGCGAATGAATGTCCTTAACGAAGGCAGAACCAGATGTTTCCCGCTCATTTCTGAACGAACGAACGAACAAAAAAACACTCACATGTGAGGAACTGGATCCTGATAATTTGTGATTTAGCATCTTGTGACTTTTGACATTTTTATAACTAACCAATTAATGAATCAGAACAATAATTAATATTTTTGTTAATTATAAAACAATTACATGATGGATTCTTAGACTGTCATAGGTTCAGTTTGCCTCCTCTTCATGCTGCTCTGCAGTGAACCTTTTTCTCACCTGTACTGAGATGACCAGGTGCTGCCGCCTCTTAATGATGAGCGTGTCTGTGTACATTAAGGTGTCAGTGCTGCTATCTGATCTGTCAGTCGTTGCTGCATATTTCATGATGACAGGTCTAAGGTGTGTTTGTCTTTTGTCTTGTCTTTTGCGAATCACTTTGGTCCAGTTGTGGCAGCTGTCTGCTTTTTTATCTTCTACAAATCTTTAACAGTACAAATTAAAACTGGCTTGTGAACAGAAAAGGATGAACGTGCCGGTACTCACCGTGATTCAAGCTGATGCTCCGAACTCTGAGGAAGAGGATGAAAAAGAGAGACAGGGCTGCAGACCTGCAGGGCATGACTACACATGGAGGGAACCAGACGAAGAAGAGCAGAAGGAAAAGAGAAAGAGAAAGCAGACATGAGAAAATCAAAGTGTTGAAGGAGGGCAGACTGCAGACTGACTGAAGAAGAGCTGAGATGAGGAAGGTGATGGGGGGTGAAAGGGAGTGGAGAGATGAAGGGAGAAGATTGATAATGTCTAGACTGTACAGGTTTGTCTGAGCAGATCTGTCCTGGTTTGTGGTTCTGCGTTGCGACACAGTTAATCCTCAGTGCTTTTTTAAACTTTGTTCACTGGTTTGCGGAGCAGCAACCAGCAGCAACGCCCTGCTTCACCCTCACACACACATTTCATCCCGACTTCACTCATTTACTGTTTTCACACAGTGCCACACCGACACGTTTTTCCATCAGCGGTCCCAGCAGATTTTATCAGGTGGAGCTAGCTAGCTAGTTAAGCTAACACGCTTTAGCTCTGTCACTTGGATGAAGATACGGCTCACATTTTAATGTTTTGTTGACGGGGTCTTAAATATGCACCTGATGGCCACATACATGATGTTGTACTAAAAGACTGAGGCTAAAAGTAACATGTAGCAGGCAAGAAGTTAGCATGCACATTAGCTCTAGTAAATTTTCGGTGTATATATCAGTCTGTAAACTGCATGTTTTTTTCTAAAATGAGTACGAATGAGTACGAGCCGCTAAGTTTGGAAAACGCAGCACTTTGTTGGAGGATGTTGACAACGTAGCAGGACTGTAGACGTCTTAAGAGCAGGACAGAGGCGCTAATGTTGCCTAAACTCTGATAGCATTCAGGACTGGCTTCCATTTATGAAAGCCAAACTTTTACATGCTTGCTGTCTTTAGCTACAGTTGCTAAGCTATGATTGGACAGTTGCTTTTGTTGAATATTTACACTCAGTATTTCCTGGTGTGACTGTAGGTAACTGAGCCGACAAAGCTAACATTAGCTTGCTAACATATGACACATTCAGAGTGAACACATAAATGCTGTTAAACAAAGATGTAAACTGGGAAGAATTTAAATTACATTTTACAAATAATAGCAATAATAACGAAATTTTAGTCCAATATAAGTTTTTGCTAAATGACCAAAATAATGTCAGTTATGCAGTTCGCATGTGATTGGACACCTTTCCTGTTCAGGAATGGCCAGTTGGCCATTAAAACCAGCAAAGTTGTGTTACATCAAACCAACTTCTCGTTGAATTATTTCAAATTAATTTAGCTATTTTTTTCTTCTTTAACGTGAAACTTACGTTAAATATGAAGGCTTCTGTGCTGATATCAGTGTTTCGTAGCTTCTCGTCCACAGTGATGGAGTCCTAAGCAGCCAGGTGTTTTCCTGTTTGGAGCCGAATCATTGAGCCTGAGGGAAACCTGGCAGAGAAACTCGGACTTTCCCTGCCAGGTTTTTTTTTTATAAATCCCTGTTAATGACTTTTAGCCTCGTGGCAGCTGTGGTTCAGTTTGTCAAGGATCCACACCGCTCTTCAGTATTTACCTGCCAGCATGATATTTTATGATACAGCAATTCCAACCGCAGCCAAGATGACAAACAAGACAACAATATTTATGATTTAATTACGAGTGTATGACAGTCGTAAACCTGAACCTCTCCCCGTTCTAAAAAAAAGATTCATCCCTCTTTTACTCTCATCCTCAGCTTTAAAATTTCTACTCTTTTATTCAGTCTGTACCTGTAGTCTTCATGGAGAAATGATCCGTGTTAGATTTTTTGGGTTATTTTGCGGAGAAAAACCTGCTCAGCTGTCGATCAGTCAGTGCCTTGCTCAGCGGCACGTTTGAACAGTTTATGGAAGCAGTTAAGCCCTCGTTCACTCCCTCCAACACAAGGTGTGTGTCTAGCCCTCGACCTGTGTCCCTCCTGCCATTACAGGCGTGACTCAACTGGAGCCAGACGTTTCACAACATCACACACACGTGCAGGGACTTTTTAGCCACGGTCGCTATGGAAGCGGGTGTCTGCTTACACACACACACGCCTACTTTACAGCCAGCTGTAGCGCTCTAATCTTGTGTGTGCACGTGTTTCTGTTAACGATCCTCTCCCATTATTATGTCATATCCACACAAAGGGCGCGTTGCTCTGTGGAAGCAGCGTCACTCATCCTCCACCACCATGAGGTTTAAATTTCTGATTTCCAGTGAAATGTCCCAGCAGCTATTGGATGGATTACCATCCAGTGGTTGAGACATTCATGGTCCCCTCAGGATGAATTTGAACATCTTTTGTTACCCTTTAACCTTTTATCTAGCGCCATCATCACGTCAAAATTTGCCAAATACTCGACTAAATACCCGCTAAATCTACAACCGTCCCATCAGTCTCAGCTCTGCTTTGAGTTTAATGCTAACTAACTGTTAGCATGCTGAGAAGCTAACCCCTAAATTCCACCGGGCACGATGCGTCCACGACGAGACACGTTCTGCACAGAGCAGATTGAGCCAGACAGGAACGCCTACTTCTCCACGGTAGAAGCACAAATATGTCCAAATCAGCAGAATCTGAGGCAGACAACGCCCGATTTGTGGAGGACGAGACAAAATTTAAGATTTCTAAGGCTGAAAATTCGACATCACGAATGTAATTTCAGTGTTTTTATTTTATAAAAATTCAAAAATATAAACTTCTTGTATTTGTGAGAGGAAAATTACATCTTTGGTTCTGAACTTCAAAGTGCAAAAATCATGTCACAGTTTATTATTAGTTAAAACGCGGAAGTATGTTGGTGTTAGCGAGGAGTGCAAATAATTACTAGCTTCATCAATACATCTCCAAAAACAACAAATATTTTATTTTACAAACAAGTGACGAGATCTGATGAGCTGGAACTGAAAGTGAACAAACTGAGCTGGAAGTTAAAAGAAAATCTCAAATCATATCTGCAAAAAAAAAGAAGCTGTACAAACAAATTCCTGAGCTGCAGCTGCTCCCCCAGCTGCTCCCCCAGCTGCTCCTCCAGCTGCACGGTGATGAGGATGATGGGGGGGGGGTGATCACAGTGATATGTGGTTTTGATAATGATGACGATAGTGATGAGGATGGTGATGATGAGGAGGGTGATGCCAGTGATGTGGTTTCGATCATGATGACGGTGATGAGGAGGGGTGATGCCGGTGATGTGGTTTCCATCGTGTCGATCATGATGACATTGATGAGGACGACAGTGATGATGATGAAGGTCTAGGTGAACTTCTTGATGAAGCGTAGTTTGAGGTAAGCGATGGTGAGGAAGCACATGATCATGATGCACAGAGCCATGTGGTTCTGCCAGAAGCCCCAGGCGGAGTAGTCCACGCCCTGCTCCATTATAATCTCCTCCCCTGTACAACTGGAACACAGCACAAAGGTTCCTCAATCAGCAAATAACCCAGCAATTACTGACTGCTTCAATTACTAACCCTACCGATTACTGCACTAATTAACTACACGAATCAGCTGACACATTCCAATTATTTAAGTACTTTGTTCGCAAACTAACTAACCAGCAGCTTCATGTTTTTAAGTAAGTAAATAACGAGAGACCTTCAGTTTGAACGAACATTTAAATTAACTACAGAACTAACACTTTTAATTGAGGAAATAACGAACATGCCCAGCTTTTATGTAAGAGTCAGATTGTCAATAAGTAAACCTTATATCTAACCAGCTGGAAGGCTAAATGATGACATAACTAGTTAAACTAACCAGTACACATCGAAGTGACACAGTTTATACATGCAAATAAGAAACTAATGAAGTAACCAACCAGACTGTGACACTGACTCACTGTAATCATTCACATTCACCTTTCAGCCATCTATCAACCTGAAAAACTCGCAGGTTAAATAAGCAACTAGTCAAACAACTAACGAGCAGGATCACTTTTATGCAACCGACCACTGAACTAGCAACCTGAAAGAGTCTACTTCAGCTGAACAGGTGAGTTATTATGTAACTGATCCATAGGCTCATCTTTTAAACAACTACCTGACTAACTTGTTCATCTTTTAGTAACCAGACACCAAACTGACAGACTCACACCTGAAAGGACAGGTGTGCAGGATTCAGGGGATCTATTGGCAGAAATAGAATAGAATATTCAGAATGAGCTCTTTGTATCTACAGACACACGTAGCTAACCACATATTGATCACATGGACAAACTACTAGGCACAATTTTAGGCAACTAGCTCACATTTTAGCTAAATAACTGGTAAACTGGCAGATTTACACATAAGCAAGTAACTATTTACTTAGTGTGTTCACTTTTTAAGCACCTAACCAACCACCTGACTCACAAACTCACCTGTTGTTTACGAGAAACCAACCATCTAACCATCAAACAGAAAGGCTAACGATTGAAGTAATCTAACGAATTACCTGACAAACTAACCAACCTTTAATTAATCCAACTCGTAGCAAACGATCAAACGAACCCTGTGGATCATTACTGATTTAATTTGATCTGCTTTAAAGCAAACCGACAAAAACAAACAGGTCTCTGGGATGCTATGAGCTACGCCGTCCAGCAGGTGGAGCCATTACTGTGACACGACCTGAAATGCCTGCAGCTTTCCCTTAAATCAGATACAACTCAGTCACAGTTAGGCATGAAGACGCAGACTTGGCTGTGTGTCAGTGTTTCTTACAGAAGTCCAGGTGGAATGTCGCTGATGTTAAAGCCCTGACAGAAGTTCAGCCCAGTAAACTCGTTAATCTGCAGAGCCTGGAGACACACAAAAATCATCATCATCATCATCATCATCATCATCATGAGCTGAATGAAATCTGCTGAGCTGCAGCTCCAGGAACTGCTTTGACGGAGGCGTGTGTGTACGTACGCTGAAGCCATATCGTGGAATACTTAAGTATTTTAACCAGGCAAGCCAGCTGACGATGGAGGGAAGATTCACGAGCAAACCTGCAAAGATCTGCAGAGAAAGAGAGGGAGAGATTTACAGCTCAGTTCTTCTTTCTTCGACACGGCAGCGATGGCGTCTGAATGTGTGAATGTTTGCAAATTCCAAAATAACATCTCAGGAGCAAGTACGAATGAAGCTAGATCAGTAATAGTGACCAAGATAATGATAATCACCAAAGTGTGAAACAGATTCAGGCTCTGAGTGGCTCATCGTGAACTGTGTGTGTGTGAGAACGGAGTGATTGACAGCTGTGTTAGCAGTAACTAACGGAGGCGGGGCTTAACAAACAGCCTATTGACCGCATGTGTAAGTGCTGCCGTGCGTTGACGTGTGTATACATCACCATCATGAACACGGTGCAAATGGTCATGTAGATGTTGGCGATCGCCACCACGGTCTGGTCGGCTGAAATGGCCAGAGCCATGGAGGTGGCGGTGTAGGCGACCAGAGCCAAGGTGAACATGAAGAGGAAGAAGGCTTCAGCTGTCGGCTTCAGACCTGCACGCACGCACGCACACGCACACACACACACACGCACACACACACATATTACATTCATTTACTGGAGACTTACACCAACCATAACCACAACCTCTACCTGCCTAACCCTCACCTCAACCCAAGTCTTCACCCTAAAATTTAATGATTTACATTAAGGGGACTTGTCTTGTACTTGTACTTGTACTACAAACAAATGGTCTAAAGTTAGTAAGTAAAGCACTCTGAACACGAGTGATGAAAACTCATCTAAAATTAAAACAAAATAACAAAAACAGAGATGAAACAAACAGAAAGTTGCTTTTCTGATCATTTCCATTACCAATTCATCTGTTGATTTCGTTATTTAATGTATCGTTTGATCTTTCAATCTAGAAAATGTCAGGCTACGAGCTTCTGAAGCTCAAATGTGAAATCCTCAAACAGTTTAATTCATCTGGCCAACAGTCCTGGAACCAGAGATTTTTTCACATTTTTCCTCGCTGAACAACGAGGACCAGATAATTTAAACAGCTGATGATTAATTTCCTGCCGTAAGAACCGTATAAGCAAAGCTCACAACGTAGCAAAGTGTGTTTTCTACCCACCAATCATGAAGTAGGCCACACAGGTTAACACCATGGAGGGGATGCTCCTCAGCGTGAGGATGTCAGACAGCATCTTCGCCAGGAAGTACACCGACACCCTGTAGTAACCGCTGATTGACTCATGACTGATGAGAGAGAGAAAAATACGACAAACGCTTCATTAATAAACCTCATCTGAACTGTCTCTGTGCTGGAATCAGGACGTGGCTAACGTAGCTTAGCATAAAGACCGAAAACAGAGTGGAACTACTGCATGTCAAACCCACATGAAGATTTTTCTCTCAGCGATGAAGAGTTCAGCAGCTGACAGGGAGCTGAAACACTGATTGACGACGACGAAGAAGAGAACGCCGAACCTGAAGACACAAACGATCGATCAATACAACCAATACAGGACGGACACGTACACGCTCAGTCCTAACCCTGAACTATAAAGAACAATCAGAGGCAAACAATCCGAATTTTGTAAATGCTCTCAAACAAAAACTGTCACAAATTCAGAATCAAACTAAGATTTTGTCAATTAAAAAATGTAAATTAAGACTTTAAAAACACCTTTAAATAAACTGCAAATAAAAAGATCACAGTCTTAAAATTAGAGCAAGTGCATTAAAAAAAAATTAGGGCTGCAACTGAAGCATTATTAAGATAATTGTTCGGACATATAAACGAATCATTTCATCTCTAAAATGACAATTTTAGTGCTGCTACGACAACAACAACAGCTGCTATGACAGACGCCTGAAGAGTAGAATACCTGTTCTGAATTCCACTTTGATCTTCTTTGATGTCAAAGAAAAGGGCTCCTACGACCAGAGCGAGGAACAACGTTACCCCCACCTGAGCCGAAGACAAACACAGGACAGGCAATGACGAATGCAGGCTGTGAACGGTTCCCAGTCGAAGAAGAATCAAGCTGTTCTGTTACTGCTAGCAGGCGCCGGCAGGCAGGTTTGCTACCTTCAGGCATAGCCAGGTTAGCAGTTCCCTCCCGATTCCAGTCTTTATGCTAAGCTAAGCTAACCTGCTGCTGGCTGTAGCTTTATATTGGGTATGAGATGGTGGTATTGATCTTCTCGTCAAGCTCACTGCCAGAAAACCAATAAACGTTTTTCAAAATGTCAAACTCATGGCCACTAGATTCGGCTGCAGCTACATTCAAATTGTATGAAAGTGACGATGAGCGTGTAATCGCTTCAGATGTAGACGTCCCGACTTCCCACAACCTGGGATGATTTTCAGTAATGGACAAACTCCAGGCTTTAAAACGACCCTTTATAAACCGTCATATCTGTCACATTTCCTTCAGTCTGTGATGAACCCTGCATACCATAATACTTCAAAGCCTGCAGTGTTAGTCTGATTCCCACACAGTCGCAGGTCAGCATGGCCTCTCTAAGACAGAAGCCGAAGCCTCGATGTTCGTACCTGAGCAATGGAGGTCTGAGGGTTGAGCAGGAGGTTGCGGAACGTTCTCTTGAGAACCCATCTGAACTGGGTGAGGAAGCCGGTGTTGTAGGTGATGGTTCTAGCGTGACTCGGTTTGGTAGTCGGCTTACCCTCAATTATCCGTTCTGAGAGAGACAGCAGGGGGGATTGATTACTGATACTCCATTACATTTATTTGATAGCTGAAGTTTGAAATCTGCAGAACTTTGCAGATTCAGATTGAAAACACATGTTGTCCACTAATCAATGATGACGTATGTGCGAGTTAAGACTTTATTGATCACCAGGGGAAGTTCACGAGTTACCAGCAGTATATACAGTATTATTATTTGAAACAGGCTAGTCTGAATCATGAGTAGTTTTCTTTTTGTGCTTTGAGTGTAAATTGATGCTAATACTTTTGTTATGTTACTGAAGTTAAATTTTGAATGCAGGACTTTTACTTCAGTAATAAAGTACTTCTTCTACCACTGACTGATCAGCTGATGTTTCCATCAAAGGACTGAAGGACAGGAAACGCAGCAGATTCAGGAGTTTTGAATAGAAATGTTTTTGTGTACCCACCCAGCTCTGCCTCGGTCTGTTTGAAGTTGTGGCAGTTTCTATACACCTCCACCAGTTTTTGCTCGATCCCCTGTCTGGACTTCGATATGGATTCTGAATCAGGTTCATCTGGGGGGGAAAAAGAGGCATTCAGAATAAACAAACAGGGAAAAATAAATAAAAGAAATTCTGTATTTATATGATCCCTGCTGGACTACTTTAATTCGATGACATTAATTCCATTAAAATCTGACGTGGACACACACCTCTTTTTTCATCGCCGTCGCTGAGGATACCGGCCGTAGAGTCTCCATTAATGACGTCCAGGAAGAAGTCGGCAGGGTTGTTGTGGGGCTCACAGGTGTATCCTGGGAAATGAAGTTCCAAACCCAATTACAGACATCACCTTTGCGACAGGTTGTGTTACACTGGATCAAAGTAAATTTTCACGCCCCTACCGATGTCTGAGAAATACTCCACGGCTCTCTGCGCCAGACCGTGGTAAACCTGAGTCCACACAACAGAAAACAGAAGGAATCAGTGAAGGAACAAGAGGAAAACAGATGAAGACAGAACAAAAGTAAAGAATAAAGAAGGAATGAAGGATCAAAGACAGTGAAGGTGGAAACGCCTGCTGGACCTGTTTGCCGTTGACCAGCAGGGTGAGGCTGTCGAACAGGCGGTAGATGGAGTATCGAGGCTGGTGGATGGAGAGGATGATGGTGCGACCGTGGTTCGCCATCCTGACGGGGGAAAGGGAAGCGTGTTAGTGTCTCGGACGTGGATTTCACTTAAAGCGCATCATTCATCAGCTGACGGCTTCTTCTCCAGAACAACTGCAGCCGAGGCTCATGGGTAGTGAAGTATTTACAGAAAGGAAGATGATTTCTCAGAAACAAAGCTGAAGTAATTCAAATCAGTGGTCACGACATGAACCTGTAGCATCGATACATTATCCAGGTGTGTGTGCACGTGTGTGTGCGTGTTTGCACCGTTTTAGCAGCAGCAGCACGGAGTTAGCCGTGTTGGCGTCGAGGCCCGTGGTCGGCTCGTCCAGGAAGAGGACGGACGGGTCGATGATCAGCTCCATGCCGATGTTCGTCCTCTTCCTCTCGCCACCAGAGATCCCGCGAATCAGCTGGGTGCCCACCTGCACAAACACACACAGGTGAGGACCCTCAGCGACATGATGCATTCTCTAACCATCATTATGACTCGTCTTTCCTTCCTTTCATCCTTTATTTCTCTGTTTCTTTACTCTTCCTTTCATCATGTCTTTTTTGGTAACCCTTTCTGTCGTTACTTTTCCTCACTCCTTCCCTCCTCCTCCTCCTCCTCACCCTGGAGTCGGCCACGCGGCCCAGTCCCAGCTCCTTGATCAGGGTGTTGACCTTCTGCTCCTTCTCCCTCTGCGGGATGGACGACGGGAGGCGCAGCGCCGCAGAGAAGCTGAAGTTCTCTCGGACCGTCAGAGTTCCCATCACCACGTCGTCCTGGAGACAAGAAACCACCGTCAACAACCGACACATCAGACAGCGGCTGATGGATGCGCTTTTATTTCAAGGATACGTTTTCGTATTGGGATTTATTTTTATTTTACACCTCAGTATTTCTAAAACTGTTTAACGTCTGCTGTGTGTGAGTAAAACAAACTTGGCCTAAGAAGCCGGTCTTATTGTTACGTGCGCTCCCTTCCTTCCCCGAGCAGGAAACCCCCCTGAATCAAACCTGTCCTACTGGATCCTGTCGCAGACTTGCCGTCTGTGGATTTGACTTCCTGTCTGTCTCACCCACCTGCACCACGTATCCAGACAGACACTTGAAGTTTGGAGGCTGAGGCGCTCCGTCGATCAAAACCTCTCCCGTCAGGCCTGCGGGGTCCTTCCTGGCTGCCAGAACATCCAGAAACCTGAACGACAAACAGCTCCCGTTAGTATCTCTGACACGAAGCTCCGCCCACTTTTACTGTCCCTGACGAGACCCACAAAAATCCTGTTGGTCAAACACAAACTCGTGTGTCACACGTGATCTGAATGAGCATGGGACGGCGACCTGGCTTTACAAGGACACTCACGATGACTTGCCGCTTCCCGTCGGTCCCATGATGGCGTTCAGACCCGGCTTCATGATCCCGCTGGTGGACAGAAAGGGAATATGAGCAGTGGAGAAATTCAGTAGACGTTTTTATTATGTGTCATTTTGCATTTCTCCAAGAAGTTTCCCTCCTTCCTCACAACCAAAGACAGAAAGAACATAAGCATGAAATCAGTGAATGAAGCCAGATGTAGTGTGTTTTAGTAGACTAGGCTAGCTGCTCCCTCTGTTTGCAGCCTTTGTGCTAAGCTAAGCTAAGCTAAGCTAACAGTCTACTCATAGAGCTCATTCACCCTGATTCTAATGTTTAAAGTGGTTTTGTGTGGAATGACGCAGCACTTTCTGTTCTGTGTTCCCGTGAAGTGACTGTTGGTGAACTCTGGGCTCACTGGTTTCACGTCGTCGTGTTTTTGAGGAACTGAAAGATGTTTCAGAGGTTTTTTCCAAACTGTGACTGTTCAGTTTCTGTGAATAATCTGACTCATCCTTTGGTCTTTTTGCTGACTCGGCCTTCATCCTGTCCGATGTCTGCCCTTTAGTCAGCAAACTGAAGTAACACAACGCTGCCAATGACGCTGCAGGTTTTTTTTTGCCTCCTCCACGTTTATTTCATCCTTCCTTCATGTTTTTATTTTTCTCCTCTGTATCTTCAGCTCTTTCGAAAGGAGCTGAACATTTTCACGTGTTTCTCTCAGGAAACTCAGTGAATAACAGCTGAATGAAATACTTTTAAATTAGCTTTTGGGGGTTCCGGTAATGGCGGCGTGCTGAGAGGACGTGCTTGCTTCGGCTCCGCTATCTTTCTGCAAAACACCTGATAATACTCGTTATAAGAGATTGACAACGACGTCTTAGGACTGCTGTGATGCCTCTGGTGCAAAGGAAACCCGGTAAAAATCCTAGTAAGCCGACTCAGTCGAAGTTATCCAACTTTACTTCTAAGCTAAGCCCCGAAGCTAACCGTGACGTTAGCGAAGCTAATACAAACACATGCGAGGCAATGGAGGAGGAAAGCAGTGATGGGGAAGTGAATGGGAAAGGAAAATTAGCCGAAGCTGGCTCCGACGCAATACTGGCTGCAATTGCAAACTTGAAATCCGATTTTTCCTCCAAACTAGATGGCATTTTGTCAGCAATAGAAAGTGTGAAAAAAGATGTCAATGAGTGTGCTGAGAGGGTCGGCGAGGTGGAGGTTCGGATGTCTGCAGCAGAGGATATCATCACCAGCTTACAAGCAACCGTTAAAACCCTTGAAAATAAAAAGAAGGATCTTGAGGAAAAAGTGCTGGACCTGGAGGCCAGATCGCGACGATCTAACCTGAGACTGGTTAATCTACCTGAGGGCGCAGAGGGGGAGGACGCGTGCGCCTTCTTGGAAAGCTGGCTGCCGGAGGCTCTGAATCTGGTACCGTTGCGCACAACTCTGGTACTGGAGAGAGCGCATCGTATCGGCCCGAAGAGTCAAACAAACATCGCTCCACCACGGACTCTTATCATGAAGTTCTTAAATTATAAGGACAAATCATCTGTGATAAGAGCCGCCAGGGCAAAGGGACAGATACTATACAAGAATCACCAGGTGAGACTGTACGAGGACCTCGCAGCCGGCGTGCACAAGAAACATAAGGAGTTTGATGCCGTGAGACAACAGCTTCGAGCCATGGGGATTCGATACGGCATGATCCCTCTTGCACGGCTTTTGGTGACACATAACGGGCAATCGCGCATATTTAACAAGCCAGCTGAAGCAGAGAATTATGTAAGGACTCTGAGAGCAGAAAGTAGTCCTGGGTAAGATACGGTAATCACCAGCACATTACAAAGTATTGATATGGATGGATAATTACTGAGCGTTAAGTTAAGTAATTTCTGAACGTAATTAATAACGAGTTTTCTATGTTCATAGCGGGGTGGAATAAGAGAGAGTGGTTAGGTATAGCCGGTTGATCCTCACTTCTGTGTGGAACGGCCTTCAGCTGTTAGATAGGAACCATTATACATAGGGGGGAGGGAACTTGGTAACAAAGTTTAAGTTTCAAGTTAAAGGGATATAGTGTTCAGTGTTCATTACTATGGATGTAGTTCTTAACATTCAGGTGCTTCTTGTTTCTCTGTTCTTAAAAAATTTGAACGAATGGTGGAGCTCATTCAATGGTATATGTTATGTCTGGTGGAGTAAAAATTAAAATATCTTCTTGGAACTGCAGAGGACTGCAAAAACTGAAAAAGGTCAAGCAAGTAATGACTAAGGTGAAATCTATACACTCTGATATCATGCTACTTCAAGAAACCCATCTGTTATCAAGTCAAGAGGCGAGAATTAGGAGGAGGTGGCAGGGCAATATATATTCAGCACCTTTTACTTCTCAGGCAAGAGGAGTTATGATTTTGATTCATAAATCCATACCATTTCATGTGACAAGGGTCATCAGAGACAAGACTGGAAGGTATATTATTCTACAGGGCATGCTTATTACGGAAAAAATAAATCTGATTAATATATATGCTCCAAATATTGATGACCCAAAGTTTTTTCATAATCTTTTTTTCACAATTTCATCTCTGTCTGGTAGCTATGTTGTAGCAGGGGACTTTAATTGCACATTGAATCCGGGGTTGGACAGAAGCTCAGGCATTGATACATCTCATTCTAAAAGCAGACAAACTATTCAGCATTTTATGGAGGAGCTTAATTTGATAGATATCTGGAGAGATATGAATCCCAAAGGCTTAAAATACTCTTGTTACTCAGGTACGCATAAATCATATTCGCGCATTGATTATTTTTTGGTCTCTGCCAACTTGAGACATAAAATAAAAGACTGCCACTATGACAGCATTTTAATTTCGGACCATGCACCAAATTCACTAATATATGAAGATGTAAGGCTAAGGAGAGACCCCCCTAGGTGGAGATTTAAACAAAAATGGCTCCTAGACTCAGAATTTATATCTTTTATAGATAACCAAATCAATATCTTTTTTGAAATCAATACAGATGAAACATCATCCTCTTCAAGATGGGAAGCCTTTAAGGCCTACATAAGAGGCCAGATAATTAGTTTTACGAGCTATAAGACAAAACAAACATATCAGAAAACTAAAAAGTTGGAAGCAGAGATTGAATTGCTTGAGAGGGAATACTATCAAACATTATGTCCAAATATTCATCAGAAACTACTGCTAATAAGAACACAGTATAATGAACTCTCTGCCTCTAAAGCTGCTTCACATCTTTTGCGTCTTAAGCAGGCGTTTTATGACCAGGGGGAGAAGCCCGGCAAACTTTTAGCCTGGCGTCTTCGACAATTACAAAACGAGAAAAGTATTACCTCAGTTGAAACTAGTGATGGACAAATTATTGTTGACCCCCTAAAAATCAACGAAACTTTTAAGACCTTTTTTGAAAAATTATACAGCTCAGACATAACACATGTGGGACAAGAACAAAATCTCTTCTTGGATACCCTCCAAATACCCAACATCTCAGAACTTATGAATACAGATCTGGGTGCAGCTATAACTAAGGAGGAAATATCTATAGCAATAGATCATTTGAAAACGGGCAAAACACCAGGCCCAGATGGGTTGCCGGCAGAAATTTATAAAAAATTTAAAGCTAAATTGCTGTCCCCGCTTTTCGATATGTTTTCGGAGTCATTTGAAAAAGGAACTCTCCCTGTTTCATTAAGAGGAGCTCTGATAACTTTACTACCTAAACCTGGTAAACCTTGCAACAGATGTGAAAATTTAAGACCAATAAGTCTTCTTAATGTAGATTTAAAGATACTTTGCAAAATTTTGGCTCGTAGGATGGAGAAAATATTACCTTATATAATCACCTGTGACCAGAATGGGTTTATTGTAGGTAGACAGGGATTTCATAATGTGAGACGAGTGTTGGATATTCTTTATAATCAGGAAGAAAAATTTGATACTGCTTTGCTATCATTGGATGCCGAAAAGGCCTTTGATAGAGTTGAGTGGCCCTACCTATTTGAAATATTAAACAGATTTGGTTGTGGGGATAATTTCTGTCGGTGGGTTAAACTTTTATACAATGAACCTTATGCTGAAATAATAACAAATGGAATCATATCTAAACCATTTAAAATAAAACGCGGATGTAGGCAGGGGTGCCCTTTGTCCCCCTTATTATTTATTCTAGCAATTGAACCATTTGCTATTGCAGTGCGGTCCCATAAAAACATAACTGGTTTGTCAGTTGGTCAACAGGAACACAGAATTGCATTATTTGCTGATGATGTCATTCTCTTCTTGAAAAAATTGAAAAATTCTATTCCAGCCCTGTTAGAGCTAATAAACACATTTGGAAAGATATCAGGGTATAAAGTGAACAAAGACAAATCTTCATTAATGTTACTTAACTCAGAAGAAAGAAATGGTGCCGGGGCTTCGTTCCAATTCAGAAAAGTAGATTGTTTTACATATTTGGGAATTAAGATTGTGCCGTGTATAAGAGATATTGTCGAGGTTAACTACAGCCCAATGGTAGATTCAATTACTTCCTCTATAGATAGATGGAACTCCCTGCCCTTATCGCTTATAGCAAGAATTAATGTTCTTAAATTAAATGTAATGCCAAAGCTTCTGTACTTGTTTCAGAACATCCCATTGCCACCTCCTGTTAATTTATTCCCACTTCTAAAGAAAATGTTTGTACGTTTTTTGTGGAATAATAGACGACCAAGGCTACGTTTATCACTTCTATACCTACCGTATGATAGAGGAGGCCTGAAGTGCCCCAATCCACTCTGGTATTATTGGGCAGCTCAGTTGAGGACTATGATGTTTTACTTTACAGATAAATCTCCCCCACCTTGGATGACTATGGAAAACTGCTCAATCCCTCTCCCTCTCCCTCAGTACATATACTCAGCAAATATCAAAATGTTGAAAAAAGAGACCAAAAACCCTATCGTCAAAAATATGATTATAATTTGGCATCAGATCAAGAAATACTTAGGGGAATCCTCCTCTCTGTCACACCTCAGCCCGATATGGGGTAACCATTTTTTCCCTCCAGGCAAAGCAGACCCTGGTTTTGGAAAGTGGGCTGAAAAAGGTTTAAAAACAATAGGGGACCTCATGGGATCAGAGGCTGGAATTTTGATGTCATTTGAGGAGTTGATTGCCAGGTATGACATTCCAAGCAAACATCAATTCAAATATCTACAGGTGAGAAACTTTATTAGATCCTCTCAAAATCAGTGTGTATCGATCCCCTCACTGTCCACTTTGGAAATCGAAATGAAAAAAGATTGCCTTGGAAAGGGAATTATCTCCAGACTGTATAACATGTTAGCAGGGGGATCTTCTGAATCTTCTTTACATAAACTTAACACCTGGAGGCAAGATTTGCAGGAGGACTTGTCCTCTGAGGATTGGGAGGAAGCGTGTGCTAAAGCACAAACACAAACTACCAATACACGCCTCAAAGTTCTACAATATAGCTGGTTAATGAGGACATACGTGACTCCAGAAAAGCTCAGTAAGTACAATAATGATATCCCGGACTTGTGCATCAGGTGCGGAGAGGAGAAGGGGACATTTTTTCACTGTGTTTGGGAATGCAGTAAAGTCCAACAGTTCTGGTTGGAGATTAAACAAGCCTTAAAGGGAATTTTAGGGATACAATTAGTCCTTGACCCTAAATTGTTTATCCTCGGTTTATATTCTGATAGACAGCATATTTCTAGAAAAATAATTACTGCCCTGGATTTATGTCTTCTGCTCGCAAAAAGAGTAATAGCAACCTCATGGAGAAGTACAAGTAAACCAAAATTCATTAACTGGATTAAAGAAATATCTACAACTTTACCGATGGAGAAGATTACTTACATTATAAAAGGGAAACGGTCACTATTTCAAAACATTTGGGGACCTTTTATTGAATACATGGAGAATGTGGATTTGAGTGTTATGGGGAGTGAGATGGAGGAGGAGGCGTAGTTATTGGTAGTCCTCTGCAGTGTCCTTTGCAATGTCCTAAAATAATACTCTTTTTTTTATTTTCTCCTTGCTCTTTTTTTCTTGTTTTGATATTCCACATCCTTATTATGGGTGAATTATATATTTGTGTTTAATCACACAGTATAAAACAGAGAAGCCTTTGTTTTGGGGTCATTGTTCTTGTAATCTTGTTTTTTTTGTTGTTGTTGATGTTTTTTATTTTCATGTTTGTATGTGAAAATGCTTTAAAATTCAATAAAAATAATGATGGGAAAAAAAAAAAAAATTAGCTTTTGAGGAAACTGTTGAGAAAATTTTTTTAGCTGACTCTAACAAACCTGTGGGCTGCACTTCCCCCTGTGCAACATCTGTCAGGTCGTACGTCTGCAAGTGGTGAGACTGCGGTTTTATTTTCACCACTCAATGCAGCTTTGTTTTGTTTTGTGATCTATTTGATGCAAGTGCTTTTTCTTTGTTTCCTTTCCCTCCATCTTTTCTTTAGTGTTTTTAAATTGCATCTCTTTCAGTCTTTCTTTCCATGTCTTTTTTTTTTAATCTGTCAGACTGTTTCTGACTATGACCGTTCTTTTAAAAGCATTTCATCCTGCTGTCTGAAGGACCATGACTGGACTCCAGAGATGCTGCAGTGGCTCATTTCTCAGGATTAAAGGTAAAATAAATGATTGCAAATTACATCTGAATAAAGTCTGGGTTGAAAAACAAGTCAGCAGACAACAGAACAGTCAGCACAGTAAATCCTTCCCATAAAACTTTCTGCACAAGCTGCTCAGACCTTCAACTTTGAGTCCGACTGGTCAATGATTACACACACTGAACAATAAAATACCAGAGATACCGCCCCCTGTAAGCTCAACACACACGCTGCACTTTGAACGATCGCATTTTTCATAACACACATCCATAATCAAACACTCGTTGTCATATGGAAGCGTAATCAGAGACCTTGAAATGCTGTCGTCACGTGTTGCTGACAGACAGAGCCATGTTTCATGCAGAGTGCACACCATCACCTCTACGTGAGGTCACACGGCCATGATGAAAAACGTGAGCTTTGTTCTTGAATAATCTGCTTTATAGTTTTTAGGTTTGTCAGGCGTGAACAACCATTAAAACACCACAGCAAGATTCACTGTGGAAGTCCACGGCATCAATAAGAACGGACGAGCAGGCATTAGCACTAAACACAAAGCACAGCTGAGGCTGATGGGGATGTCATTAGCTTTGTAGGTATGTAAGTAGAAGTACTGGACAAACTGACAGTTTGACCTGATGATGGCGCTGGATGAAAAGATAGATGATGATTACAATTCATCCCGACGGAGGCACGAACGTCTGTGCAAACTTTCATGGCGATCCATCCAATAGTAGCTGAGTTATTTCAGTCGACGATCACCAAAGTCAGACGGATTCATCCTCTGGGAACCATGAATGTTTGTACAAAGTGCTGCGATAATCCAGCACGTGAACGCTGAGATGTTTCGACGGGATGAGCTACTCTTAGATCATAGAGGCAAAAATCCAAAGTAACACGTTTCTCTGAGTTGAACAGCCGGATCTTTCTCACTAGGTCAGGTTTAAAGGTTTGGAGGCGGTTTGGAGGCATCCTGCCACGACGTCTGTTTGTTGCCTTAAGCTGCGGGTCATTGTTTCCCAACAGGCTCCTGTGTGTGTCACAGGGGGGAGGTGGGAACCTGAGTTTCTCCACAAAGCAAACTTCCTTCCTTCGCCTCCTGCTGTGTGTGTGTGTGTGTGTGTGTGTGTGTTTGATCTGAGTGGGCCTTGATCGTGTCACGTTTGCCTCCCAGGTGGGCTCCTGTCGGCACGTAGACAAACAAGCACACAATAACTGAGCATGCAGAGTGTGACCCGAGGGTTTCAGTCCTCAGAGGGCTCAAAGTGTTTTTATCTTTGCCATGAAATCGTTTCACCTCCTCTGTCAGAGCATAAACTGCTCCAAAAATAAAAAAGAGGAATGTTTTGTGTTTATGCATCTATGCAAAATATTTTGTGAGCTAACTGTTAGCATGCTAGCCAGCTGGGAACATGACAGCACCAGTCAGTCACCACAGCATCTCTTGGTTTGTTCCGTACCTGCTGTCATAGCACCGCGTCGCAGTTTTAGAAACTTCGGCGTGCTCACCTGACGTCGCTGAGGATGACTCTGGTCGTACTCTTCTTCCGGCACAGACAGTTTCCTCCCACCGTCACCTTGTAATGGATGTTGTGAAAGCTGACGGTGGCGCCCTGCTTGCCCGAACCTGCAATCTGAAAACCAACTAAGTCACCCCAAAACTCTTCACACTGCAGTCACATGACACGTTTCAAAATGTGTGCTTTTAGCATCAGGAAAAGAAGGAAGGAGGGAAGGAAGGAAGGAAGGAGGGAGGGAAGGAAGGAAGGTACCTGGTGTTTTGAGGCTCCATTCAGCCCGAGCTCCATCATCACTTGGTCGTCTGCCATCCTCGACCTCTTTCCTCCTGAATGCAAAACACTGAAGAAACCGTTTCCTGTAGCTAACGCCGCTCGCCAAACGCTTTAGTCCTGTTAAAGATAGACAGACAGACAGACAGACAGACAGACTTTATTTATCCCAAGCTGGGAAATTGCAGTGCAGCAGCAGCATTACACACAGTGAAATCAGTGAAAAATTGTGAAATAAGACTATAAAGAACAAACTATACATAATAAAATATCAAAATAGCGAGCAGTAAAAAATTATATACATAATAATAGAATAGCAAAAAAGCAAACAGTAGTAATGAAAAGTATTGCACCAAAGAATACAGCAAATGGCAGCGTGTAGAGGATAAAGTGTACCGTGACTGTAAGCATAACACAGTGAAAGAAGTGAAAATTTGTGAAATAAAGATGGCGAATCAAGTTTGATCCTCAAAGTGAAAGTAACGCTGATTATTTCAGTCAATGTTTGAAAGGTTTAAGTTAATCAAACTGTTGTGCAGCCCTGAAAAGTTTCTTCTCTGGTTACTGTGACATCGTCAGTTTGTCTGAGGCAGCGCTACGTTTCCCGAACACAACATCAGTCTTCATCGCCAAAGCCCTCTTCACAAATGCTGATGAAGATGATGCAGCTTAGGCACAAAACTACTTGGTTAACGTTACAGGAAGCTTGTGGCCCCTCAAAAGGGCCGACAGATAAGTCTGAGGGGTCGAGAGATGATTAAGTTCTGAAGTGAAGTGGAGGAAAAGCATGAAATGGAAATACTCAAGTAAAAAAAACTCAGTACAGTATGAAGTAAATGTACTCAGTTACTGTCCATCACTGGTTCAGTTTCCTGCCTGTTTAGCAGAAGGTGAACCGGTTCTCAGCTGGAACCAGTTCTCGATTCTTATCCCTAGTGTTTATACAGCAGTCATTTTTGTTTTCTTAGTCAAAAAAAATAGGTTAATCCCCCCCCCCAAGGAGCTCCAGAAGTGACCTAAAGTCAGATAATTACCTGCTGTAACAGACTGTGAGGCTGGAAGGCAAATACACCTGTTTGCAGAGTTTTAAATAAACAAGCTTATGTTGCACAAGACTTCCGACAAACGATCATTTTACTGACAGTCCTTTGATCGACTGAACAAAAAGAAAAAGAAACAAATACAACGAATATAAATATATTAAATATAACCGCCACTGTTGTCATCATTCTTCCTTCATGTTGAAACTTTCCAGCTGCAGAGACTCGTTTGGCGTCCTGGGAATGATGTCAGCTCTGACGGTCGAAAAACAAGCTGATATCGATAAAAGGAATCAATACGGAGGCTGACGATTCTGATGGACCAGACGATTTCAGATCAGTTCTCCACTGGAAATGGTTCTTGATTCCGATCTCTAGACAGACGCAGCTAAACTTAAGTTTCACCGCCTATTTCTGTTCTACTCAGCAAAGCATTCAGGCAGAAACGCTCTGACCTCACTCTGATTGGACCTGATGCAGATTCATCGCAGCCACAGCAGCACAAGCTCCAGATTTATCCTCACACAAAGATCACAACAAGAAAACTTTAGAGTTGCCGGCTGACCTGCTGAAGCGTGAAAATCCTCACAGACCTCAGGACACTGACTGCAGGATCAATGTGTGTGTGAGAGCGGTTGGTTCAGTGGTGTCTGTAAACCCTGTTTTATGGCTGAAGGCAGGATAAGAGAAGTAGGGAGAAGGGCAACAAGTGTGTGTGACTCTCTCTCTCTCCTATAGGCGAGGGAAGAAGAATTTAAATCCTACAGTAAACTTCAGCTAAAGTAGTAATACCTCTGTGTCTGTTACAAGTAAACGTCCTGCATTCACAACATGCTGAAGAAACACAATTATCAGCCAAATGTTCTACAAGTAAGAAAAAGAATAGAACTTGTTATGATGGAAGCCTCTCATAGACTCTAAATGTAGTGATACCAGAGTAACATTATTACATGACGCAGCATTATTATTGTAAACAGGACTTTAATGAGTGGAAGCTCATTAGAAGTCTGTGTTTAGTTTTGGGCCATTAATCAAAGAGCATCATATTTTGCAACTGATGACATGTTTTGTTTGTAAAAAGCTGATCTGTGAAGAAGCTAAAGCCGTCAGACTGACCTCGTTTCACACTTGCTGGAAGATGATTGTGGAAAACCCACAGTGCATCACATCCCACCAACCAGCAGCACGGCTCCAGTCTGGAGTCCTCTCCGGATCGCCCGGACCAATCAGACAATCACACAACAGCTGTGCTGATTACTGCAGCCTGAAACGCATCAAAGAAACACAACGGCTTGGTCAGCATGAACGTTTAGACACTGCACTTTCTCCACGAAAGTCTTAGTTAGGCTGGAAACAGGTGAGGTGTGATTGGTTCCACCTGGTTGTTCCACTCAGGCAGATGTGAAGACGACCTGGTGCTCAGGTCCTTTTTGCCAACATTGGCAAAAAGGACCTGATTTTTGTTATCATGAGGACATTGTTCTGTATTCAAATGTCAGACAACTCAAGTGTGTGGAAATATATACTCTGTTACAGGTAAAGGTCCTGAATTCAAAGTGTACTCAAGTAAAAGTACAGGTTCTCAGCAAAATGTACTTAAATTAACAAAGGGTAGATGTGTACATTCTAAATATTTACTTAAGTAACAGTGGTTACACCACACTGTGTTGTGCTTAAGTAAATGTACTAATTCCACCATTTCACCCTGAAACACTGAAGAAATTTCCTTTTTTTATGCAGATATTATTGGCTTTGATTGGATGGAACTGTGTACGTGTGTGTGTGTGTGTGTGTGTGTGTGTGTGTGAGTGAATGTATGTAGAAATTCCTCCTTTTGCACTGGAACGCTCTGTGTTTAATGTGAATAAAATGATCTCCATCTACTGGTGACTTGTAGTAACTACAGCAGCACTGACAGCCATTCAGTCCCTCAGACGCTTACCCTAGACTGGATGATCTGTTTGGGTTCAAATGCCCCATGCTACATTACTGAATCAAACAAACTGGGTCACACACTAAACACGACAGTAGTGTCGGCAGCATGCTTCTCTGTACGTCATTCAGTGGAATCGTCAGTAGAATGATATCTTGAACAATATTATAGAACAATATAAATATAATGCACACCTTTTAATTACTTAGTTAAACTACTGATTGATTGATTTGGACCATCTTATCGTGGGTGATTTTAATTTTCACACTGAAAATCCCAAAGATACTAAAGAAAGTTTGCACATTCTGGATGATTTTGGACTTTCCTGGATTCAGAACATAACGAGGGACATATTGTAGATTGAATTATTTCCAAAGGTTTACACATTTCTGAGGTTGTGGTGACTGATGTTGGCCTTTCTGATTAACTGCATAGCATCAGGCGCACAGATAGTTCATAGTTCTCTTTGGTTGGGGCCCTCAGTAATCAATAACTGCGGGGACATATCAAACCTAGTTGTTTTTTTAGGAAAGATCATTGAAAAGATTGTTTTTCACTAACGTAGCGCTTTGGTGCAAAACAGTTCCATTAATGTTGTTCACTGTGGATTTCAACCACATCACAGCAGCCAGGCTGCACCTGTTGAGGTCTTGGTTTTAGGGCCACATTCGACACATCTGATCAGAAGATCCACAGGGCTGGGTCGGACTTTTCTGACCCTGTGCTGCATTGGTTCAAGTCAACATAGGAACTATTTTGTGTCAGCTGGGAATCATGAATCTGAGCAAATAGGAATCACGGGTGGAGTTCCTCAAGGGTCCGTTCTCGGACCTCTTCTATTCAACGTCCACATGGAATATTACGAGATCTTCAGTCATCCTCATGCAGATGACACACGACTCAAATGAATGAAAATGGTCCCTTAAATCTGCTGAACAAGTTCATTCAACAAATCAATGAGTGGACGTGCCAGAACGCTTGACAACTGAACTCATAAAAACCTTGAATCCGTTCACTAAAATCTACCAATCAAAGCAGGAATGTTGGTGTTCAACAGCCACATGAAAACAATTAGAAAATCTACCAACTTCCACCTTAAAATCATAGCAACAATTAAAGGATTTCTGTCTATTGTAACGTATCTTCACAGGTCGTAGTAAAACAAATCAGATGGCTTCAGCTCATCCAGAGTCCTCATGAACATCAGTCCTGAAATCACTGCACCGGCCTCCTCAAAGGATACATTTTAAAATCTGATTATTTGTCTTTAAAGAACAAACAGTCTCTGAACTAAATACTGATTTACTGATTTACTTGTATGGAACGAAGCATCCGGACCCCTCAGGTCATCTGGGGTAGGTTTCCCAGGATCTCAGTGTTCCCTGGATCAAAACCAAGCAAGGTGAAGCAACTTTAGTTCGATGCTCCCGCCTGTGGAACAAGCTTCCTGAATACCTGCAGTCAGCTAAAACTGTTAGCTCATTTAAATCAGGCCTTAAAACCCCGTTCACCGCAGCTTCGGGATAACTCGACACAGAACTTCTGTTTAGTCTGCAAATATTTGATTGCTTTTGTTTTTATTGTGTTTGAAATGTTAATGTTTTTTTAATGGCTTATTTTTAATGTATTTCTGTGCCTGTAAAGAACTTTGAATTGCGTTGTGTGTGAACGGTGCTATACAAATAACCAACACACACACGCACACGCACGCACGCACACACACCACTGACATCACAACTTTTTGTGAAGGTCATCAAACACACAGTTGGTCACAAGGTTCTCTGGGTCAAGTTCTTGTGTGTCAATATGTCAGAGGGTATTTTGTGTCACTGACATACATTGTGAGTTAAATATGTGTGTGTGTGTGTGTGTGTGTGTTGTTGTTGTTGCACCTTCAGCATCATCTTGTGATCATGTGAAGGAATTTGACAAAGTTTCTATATTTACTCACCTGACACCTGAACGCCTCGTCACACAGTGGGAGGGCGGAGAAATCCTGTAACACTATTGGACGTCTAAGAGGGCCGGCAGCTGTCAATCAAACGGGAGAAACTTTCCACAACAGGACTGTGTGATAATGTCGTGAACTCCATGTGCCCCATGCTCATGTGTACAGCCTCAGAGACAGTATTAAAGTCATAGCAGCAGTGAAAGTAGTGCAGTGAATTCTGTACTTAAGTGCAAGTTTGAGGAACTTGAATTTCCATTTTCTGCTAGTTTAAACTTCTACTTCACCACATTTCTTATTTTTGCTCCACATTTGTTTTATGACTGCTGTTTCTGATAATACAAAATATAATAAATGATTTATTAATAATTTATAATAAATTATGATGATGTGATGAAAGAAAAAGAAACAGTCAACCATGAATCATTTTCTGTGACATAAACAAGATGAGTGTGATGTCACTTCTGGTCACATGACATCACATGACATCACATGACCTCACTGACCTGCAGAGTTATTGTGAGCCCTTAATAACTACTTTTAACCGGCCATCACAGGTTTATTTATGATCACTTCAACCAAAAGGTCAGCTTTCATTTTAGTTAAATTTTAGCAGATTTTAACTTCAAAAAGCTAAACTTGAGGTAAATTTGAAAAATTAAAATATATTTGTGTAACGGAAACATTTTGTCTTATTTTTGTTTCCCAGTTCCATAATATTAACTTAACCTATCCTTATGCAGCGTAGTTTTGCTGGACGCACATGTTTCTTTTCATTGTTTGCAGCCTGCAACCAACTGAGTGTGTTGAAGAACCTACGGTGGCTGTGAAAGTCTCTCTGGAGTCGGTGTTTAGTTTGTCCTTTCTGGGATCCTGTACATGGGGGAAACTAAAGTTAAACTGGAGAAACAGACAGAATCACTTCCGAACACAAAAACAGACAACAAACCAGCTGCAGTTTCAGGCAGGTTTTACTTTGTCACTTTGTGTTGTGATGTAATTAACCTCTCAGGAGCAGAAGTTTTGCACTAATTTAACGATAACATCATTATTTTTTGTCCTCTTTGACTCTTTTTGACTTCGTCTGGAAGAACTCGGATCCACACTGAAGTCAAACTTCGAGGTTGAAAACCCTCAACATCCACCATCAATGTGACAAAACACAGGTCTGAACACACTCGCAAAGCCTGCAGGCTAACGCTGACATCAAACACCGCAGAAACTCTCTGTACAACATTTTAATATACACTCTATATACACTGTGCACAGGAAATTAACGCTAAAGCCAACAACCTGTGGGTGAACCTGAGGATCAACCTGAGGGTCTACCTGTGGATGAACCTGTGGATGAACCTGTGGATGAACCTGAGGGTCAGGGGAGAATTCTGGTTGCTTACAGATCATTCTGAGTTTGAAAGATCTGAAATGTTTTTGTCCTCCAGCTCGTCTTGTTGAGCTTGTTGATGTTTTTCTGCGTGCATCGTCTACGCCCATCTCCCGCTTGAAGCGAAGTTTCTGCTCATGCTGTAGACGGTGGTGGAGGTCTGATGTTTCCCCCACGCTCCGAATGGCACGACGATGATGGTGGCGTTGTCCTCGGAGCCGTACTGCAGCGCCTTAAAAACACACACATTACTGTTGCGACACCTCGACTCGGACTTATGTTTCCTCTCAACAATGACGAGGGAAAACTACGAGTTAATCCTACGAGAGGGTTTTGAGTCTCGGGTACCTGCTGAGCGATGACATCAGCAGCCTCTGTGGGATCTTGGCACTGGTTGATGACATCACAGATCTCCTGGTCACTCAGCAGGAAGTTGATGCCGTCGGTGGTCAGAGCCAGGAAGGAGTCGTTGGCGTGCTGGACCTGCAGAGTTTCAAGTATTCTTTTAGTCTCCAACATGAACACTACATGAATTATTAAGTTTAAGACATTTTAAGACAATTTAAGGTCTAAAACTGAGATTATTGGATGTCAGACTCTTTAGGATGCTGAGGGACCTGCAGAGACCTTGTTCATTGACCTCACTGTAAAGGTCAAAGGTCAGACGGAGCTGCAGAGGGACTCACAGTGAGTCGCTGAGTGTCTGGCTCAGCGATGACGCCGCTGGTCTTCAGGTGGAAGTCTCCGATGCTGCGAGTCATGGCGAGCCGTCCGTTAACGTTAGCCTGACCGACGCTGTTCCACGTGACGAAGCCGCCGAAGCTCTGGATCCTGAACACACACGGAGTGAGTCACTGCGGTCGTAGTGACAGCAGGTTCTTTTATTACATTCAGATGACTGTACCTTTAAGACAAATCAGTGACGTGTCGGGACAGTTCAGGACCTGGACTGAACGCGTCTCAGAAACTCAACACTGAAGCGCTCACATGTGATTGGATGATCTCCAGAGTTAAAATAACCTCGTTCTGCTGTTACATAACAGCAGCTGCTGTGAGCTGAAGGGAAACCTGTCAACCTGCAGCTCTGGAAGACCTGGACCTCATGTATGTACAGGGTCCTTGAGCAAGGCACTGACTGGCTGCCAGCTGCGGCATACCAACACCGTCTATTTCCAACCTGAGTGGCTGCTGGGAAACCTGAACCCTGCTGCCAAACTCCACGGAGAGGAACAGAAAGCTCAGGAGTGACATTAGACAGCTGCAGTGATGGTGGTACTAATACCAGAAGTACTGCATGTAATAGTTAAGTAACGTCAGGTGTCATAAAAATACCACTAAGTGTTATCGTGTAGTAAAAGTATCAGCAGTAGTAAACTGTGATACTAACAGCAGCAGCAGTGAGTGAATTAGTGTAATGATAATACTGTTTGCAGTAACTGTAAATGACACTAACAGGAAATGTACAACATGAAGCAGTAACCATGGAGACCCTGAGAGTTCAATATAAATTAAATAAACGGGGCTAAATAAATAAATAAATACAGGCAGAAGATGTAGAACGAGTAGAATCCAATAAAACTTTACAGTAAGCAGCAGTATCAGTGTGTACCGGTGCCTCTCGTCCTTGCGGTCAGGTGTGTGATCTTTGCTCAGCTTGTTGGCTCGTCCCTTCCTGCACAGCATCGCCCGGCTGTCGCCAACGCTGCCCACCACCAGCTCCACCCCGTCACGTAGCATGGCAACCGTCGCCGTGGTGCCGGCTGTCAGGAAGGAGGCTGGGGAGGAGACATGGATGGATATTATGGGTGGTAGTTAGTACTTTTTCTTTGGAGTATTATATACTCAATATTGTTTAGTAGTTTTTTGAGTGCAGTGCAATGATTTATTATTATTATTATTATTTTTATCCCTCTAATTGATTTTATATGTCTTTGCTTTGTCTCTGGATATTTTTTATTTAGTTTTTAGTCCGGCTTTTAATAGATTCTATTATATTATTATTGTATAGTTTTTAATTCCATCATTTTTTATTGTGCACATGATTTGGTGACTTAAAGACGTATGAGGGAACTAGAAAACTGTAAAATTGAATAATTTGAACAAGTGATTGATATTTATTCCATTTATGGCCACAGACTGTAGGAAAGTAGCTCAAATCTATTTTTCCTGCTTTTATTTATTTGGCCTTTTGGTTTTTACTTAGTTCTCATGAGTTCTTCTGCCTCCTCGGTTATTATTTACGCAGTAAATACAGGTGCGCTCATGAAATGTACTGTACAGTGATTACACTACTTGTGTACTTGTGTGTGTGTCACCGTTGTTGAAGTAGCTGAGATGTGTGTGTAGAGCCTTGTCAGCATTTAAAAAGGCCTTCTTTAAAACCGTCTCCAGATCGTCGTCCTCCTCCAAAGCTTCTCTGCACAAAACATCCAACGACTGCGTCAGCGTGACGTCAGGAAGCAGCTGAAATCACACCTGTCACATTATGAACAACAGGTGATGTGACGATAATATCACCTGATGAACTTCTCCATAAAGGTGTAGCAGTAATCGGCTGCGTGCGGGCCGCCGTGGCCATCGAACACGGCGAAGTACAGCAGGTTGTCATGGATACGGCCGATTCGGAGGCGGTCCTCGTTCTGCTCCCTGAGGCCCAAAACAGACGCGCTGCCGACCCGCGAGAGACTGACCTGAGAGAGGGGGGTCATCATCCATTCATCCATCTGGTCACTGATGAATTTATCCAACCATGAAGCCAACAGCTCATCCATTCATCTAATTAATCCCTGCATCCATGTTTTTCATCCATTCTTTATCATCTTTCCACTCTTTTCATCGAGTTATGCATGCTTATCCATTTAGCCATACAGTCATTCATCTACTCATTCATTAATTCATCCATCTTTTTATCTATTCATCCCTCCACCTAATGCATCAATCCATTCATTATCCATGTATTTATTTGTTTATGCATTAATTCTGCATCTTTTTATCCATTTATCTACCTTATTCATCCCTTCATCCACTCTTTTATCCATCTACTCATCCATTCACCCCGCCATGCTCTGACTCATCCCTCCATCCTCAGGTACCTGTGGGATGGGTTTTCCGTATCTGATGCTGGAGGGCAGCAGTATCGGTTCTTCTATCCTGTTGTCCCAGATACCGAATGAGTCCCAGGTGACCGGCCGGCCGCTGGCGTCGCTGTCGAAGCGGACCGCCCCGCTGGCCCGTCGCACGCCGAACGACGGCCCGCCCACCTGCAGGGTAGTGATTCACACAGTCCGGCAGGTGTTTCCGAAACGGCTCTGACCTTCACCGAGCAGAAACACTCAGGTGTGCACTCACCTGTCCGGACGCTGTGGAGGTTTCTGATGAGGAGCGCGCGGTGAGGAAGGTCTGCCTGGTGAAGGTGGAGCGAGCTGACCGCAGCAGACTGAGCAGCACTGCAGACGACATGGCTGAAGCTGTGGAGGAAACACCTGGCCGGCCTGCAACTCTCTGAAGCAGATCAGAAATTACAAAATGATTAAATGATTAGTTTGAGGTATTATTTGAACAATCGTTGTTTTTGAGGACCGACAGTAATAAAAAAATCAGCTGGACTACCTTCCTCTCTTGGACTTTGAGGCTGTGACCTTTACCGTATTTCTCTGTGACACAGTTTCTACCTGTTGCCAAGCTTCTGTGTAAAGTTCTTTGTCAGAGTAAATAACTCGGTGTTGGTGGTCAATATTATTAACATCGATTACTTCACCTGCTGCTGACATCAGTGGGTTTAAAGTCACTGCAGAGGATCAGTCTGTATCAGTCTGCAGGACTTTACATGACGATCCAGAACAGCATGTACACACTGAGGACATGTGACCAACGTGTTGACAAAATATGACAAAACACAGTGGTGCATCACACACACACACACACACACACACAAGTGAACTCAAGTACTGCACTGGCATAGACATTTGAGGTACTTCTACTCTACTGGAGTGTGTCCAGTTATGCTGCTTTCACAGTTCAGACTAGCTCTGACTCCACAGCTTCACTCTGCAGACTGAAACATGTTTGCTCAGGTCATCATGTGTTTCATATGTAAAACATATTAAAGCACAACAAGCCAACAGCTTCAATCAGCTGCACTTCAGCCAACAGTACTAATGTTACACATGAATGCATCAGTAATAATAATCCAGGACCTTCTTCCAGTTTCTCAGCATCCAGTTCTAATTTTCTTTTTTTTTTCTTTTAGCTATTTTTAATTTTAACCCTTTTTTTGTTTATTATATTTGCAGGACTGTTTTCTGGTATTTTATATAATAAAGAGCTGAAAGACACTACTAACTAGTTGATAGAAACTTCCTGAACTCCTCGCGTGTCTGTCATCATTTAAAAAAAAAAAAAAAAACTGCCAACAGGAACTGACCGGATGCTCAAACTCACATTTTCAGGTCGCTTTACGGTGATTTTCCCGCCGGTGTCCGGAGCTGCAGCAGTTGCCTCGAGCCGTCAGCCCGCGCGCTCTGTCAGTTAAAGTACAGGGGGCTGGGCTCCCCTAAGCCACCGCCGTCCAATCAGCATCCGAGGAGTTCTGACGTCAGCGCCGAGCACGAGCGTGATTGTTTTTGGCGCGAGGCCAGATGTGAGGGGGTCTGGATCTCCCGCGCTGCGTTTCTCCTCTTGTTGGTTTGAGTTTGTCTCTTTTCTGCTGCTTTAAACCTCTCCTCCACCGCTCAGAGACAAACACCGGACCCTCTGCTCCACCACACCATTTATTCACTTTATTTCAGCTAATTAACACAATTCAAGTGATTCAGCTTCATCTGTAATTAACGTTTCAGCATAAGGCTTTAGTTGCTGCTCCTCATTAAAGAGCTGCAGATCTCAGCATCACCTTATAATTACTTCATAATTCTAATAATTTTAGCAGCACATGCAATACTATGGTCTATGTGTATATTTATACTGCATCATTCTACTGCTAGTAGTTTGATATTCTATTATTATTTTTATTACAATATATTCATGTACACTATTCTAATATCTATATTACTATATATTCACATTGTTATTACTGGTATTTTTGTAGTATTATTATTCTAGTATTCTATTATTTATGGTTCATTTATATTGTGGTATAGTGTATATTATTTACATATTTTTATATATTTCTGAAAAATGTGTACATATTCTCTAAGATGTTTCTTATTTTTTCCTCCTCTTTTCCTGTCGAAAAAACAGAGAAGTTAAATGAAAATAAAATGAAGGATGGCTGAATTCTATTTAGATGCTTCAGGTATTGTTCATGCAGGCTCACTGTCACGCTTTACTGGGACACATCTACGATGAGGAGCCACTGTTAATATTATCATTAACACCTTTTATTAGAACAGGTCAAAGCGTCTACTGTGAAAAAGGTCTTTGCTGTTGTGATTTTAAGCTTTTAGCCTTTAGGTGGCAGCAAAACCTCATGACTCAAAATACTTTCAGTGCCTTTATTGGCATTATGGGACAAAGAACAACACAGTGCAGCCTGTCGCTCCATCTGTTTAAAGGCAGGAACCAGAAATGTACTTACATCCAAATCTGAGGTACTTTTACTTTACTTGTGTCTTTTCATGCAGCTTCTTCTTGTATTCCTTATTCATTTTCAAACATTTCCTCTGTGCACACTTAGAAAACAAAGGTACAAATATTTTGAATCCGATTTGGCAGTTATGCTCTGATTTTGACTCCTATTCACAAACATCATTTAACAGTTAAGTGGAGGAGAATGTAAGTAAAAATGTGTTATTTACATTGTGACACATGAGTGATAACTAGATGATGATGATGATGATGATGATGATGATGTTAGCCCAGTACATTGTTTCTAGTATATATGAAGGTAGTCATTTATTCTGGCTATGTGAGAATTAGCTGGCTGATACAATCATTTTGATATAAAAGTGATAATTAGCCTATACTTTACTTTATAGTACTACTGTTAAGGTGGTGTGTGAGTGATAGCAGTACAACAGCTAACTGCTTTACTGTCACTGTGTTTATTATTATTATTATTAGGTTTTTTGTTTGTTTTTTATTCCTGCTCTCTTCTGGTTTTGATACTCTTGTTCTGTGTGGTGTTGTTCTGTTTGAAAAGCAATAAAAAAGTGAATTACAAAAAAAAAAAAAAACAGTGATAGAAAGTGAGTTTACATAAAATTACCTGGTGATTAATTCTAAATCATTAACAAAGGCTGAGTGGTAAAGTGATAAACATTTATTCCTGTAAATGTTTGTGTGTTCTGCATCAGATCCACAAAGCTACACGTCTGCATGTTTCTGATGTACATATCTGCATGCACACATCGCTCCGCCCGTCTGCTCCAACAGTCGTTACAGCTGTTTCAAGAGCTGCGAACTTTCACCAAACATCTGCGTCACATCTGCAGCGAGAGCAACCGAATAAACTGAGCAAAAGCCAAAGCAGTGAGAGTAAAGATGGCCTTTCACTCAACAGTTTGTTTCCTTCTCAAAACTCATCAAATGTTTTTGCTTGTAAAGTGGGAAGTTGCTTTGAATAGAAATAAACGTGCTGTGATCTCATCAAATCCTGCACATGATATATAAGATTTGATGTATCATTTATAACCGTTAAAATAACTTCAGGAAGACTTTAATAAGCAATGAGAGCGGCATGCTGGAGAGTATCTGGGCTGAATAAAACATGGTGCAGACTCTGTTGTTAACATGAGCGTGACTTTAACATTTCTGAATAATTCAGGGAAGCAAGCCGGCGCTCCGTCAACAACACGACTCGGCTACAGCAGGAGCTATGGAGGAGGGCAGAGATGGAGGAAGAGGCAACACAAGGAAAGCGAGCTGAGGAAGGCGAGGAGAGAGGAAGAGAGTCAGAGGGCAAGATGGATGAGAAAACAGAGGGATGAAGATCACCTGTGAACTCCTGCTAATGTGACGACATGAGATGATGAAGACGGGGCGGATGAAGAGGAGGGAAGTTTAAATATGATGATGATTGACCCGATGAAGCTGTTGATTACAAAGCGAAATATTACATTCATAAAGGAGAAAACCTGTCGGTGTGTCGCCCCCTGTCAGTAGACTCATGCTACTGACAGAAGTGCAGTGACCTGAATGGAGGGGAGGGAAAGGAAACAACAGGAAAGGACAGGTGAGGAAAGGAAAGGAAAGGAAAGGAAAGGAAAGACGAATGCAGGGAAAGGCAAGGAAAAGATTGTAAAGAAACGGAAAAGGAGGAAAGGAAAAGAAAGGAAAGGAAATGAAAGGAGAAGAAAGGAAAAGAAAGAACAGAAAAGAAAAGAAAAGAAAGGAAAAGGACTTGAAAGATAGGAAAAGGAGGAAAGGAAAGGTAAAGGAGAAAGACAGGAAAGGGAAAAAAGAAAAGAAAGGGAAGGGAATAGAGGAAGTAAAGTGACTTTCCATCTGAGACATTCACAGAAAACACACGCACACACACATACACACACACACACGTGTCTTGGCGAGTACTTGAGTGGTTTTTGTGCGACGTTTTGAAGAAAATGGATGAAATATTTACCAGCAGTGAAGAGCAGAGAGCTGCTGTCGACTCAGCTCCACCTCAAAAACTGCAAGTACACAGAAACTGAAGTAATACTGACTCTCACACCACCGGCTGAAACAGAAGTACTGCTGGAACAGTCCTCTGTAATGACATATATGATGTTAGCAGCTAACGTTGCCAACACATTGTTTAAATAATGTTGATTATGATCAGAAAACAAACATCAGCTTCATTCCTTAAGTTTTCATTCCCGAGAAATCCTGACCTGATCAAAATCTGCTTGTTACAGGAACAGTCTCAAGTCTGTTAATTATGGATTTGGAGCCAGAAGGCGACTAGCTTAATTAGCATAAAGGCCACAAACAGCTAGCCTGGCTTGTCCGCAGTTCAAAAATGCACATTCTCATTTGTTAATTCTGTACATGAACACAAATGTAAAAACAGAAATATTATTTTGCTTTAAAGGGACAGAGCCAGGCTAGTCCCTTAGTCTTTATGCGAGGCTAAGCTAAGCTAATCGCCTCCTGGCTTTAGCTCAGTGTTTTAGGCAACACACATAATAGTAGATTTTCTTCACTTTACTTCCCTTTTAAAAATTGCAACATCAAGGTTATGAGTTAGCTGCTGTTCACCCTGTTTATGGAAAAATCAATGAGAATCTAACACAATGAAAACCTTGTAGCTCCCACCTGGTAATTTGAATATTTTTTTACTTATACTAGACAGAATAAATGCTCCTCTGGTGCTGACAAACGTCTTTCACAAACGATCCTGTCAGAGCCTTCAAAAAACATGAAGAATGAACTAAAAATCACGAAAAATAAAACAAGTTACCGTTAAAATTTACATGAATCTTGTTATTTCGTCTATTCTATTTGAAGTATTAAAACATATCAATGAGTGAGGGCACATGGTGAAATAAACGCAGGTGTGGTAAAAAACACAGGTGTAATATGATGTCAGTGTCATGTCTGCATACAGTTGTGTTTGAAAGTCTGGTGTTAGTAGAATTTTAAACCTTCTGGACTAGTCAGCCGCAGGCGGCACCTTCCTGCAGCATCCCAGAATCCCTCCTCTCCTCTTCTTCCTGCTCTTCATCTTGTACCCTCTGAGGCTGCTGCTAGAGCAGATGGACTTCCTCAGAGTGGTGATGTGTTTCTCCTGCTCCCGAATCTTTGACTCCAGGTGGGACTGGATCGCCATGCCAAGGCACTCCAGGTCCACAGAGGCACCGTACACCTCCCACGTCATTCCCTGTTTGTCCCACGCCACCTCCCGTGGCTTCACCATTTCTTCTCTTTCCTCTTCCTCCTTGTTTTGCCCCCTTGCTGCTTTATATTCACCTTTCTCGTCCTCTTCCTCCTCATCCTCCCAGATGCTCTCAGCACTTATGTCTCTGTCCCGGTTTTGTCCAATCTGTAGCTCTGACACGAGGGCGGGGCTCTGCTGGAAGCTGTATGTACGCAGACAGGCCGGGAGGGAACTGGCCTTGTCAGTCGCAACAGAGGGGAGCACCGACTGGCTGCGCAGCTCAATGTCGATCTTGCAGATATGCTGGAGGGGTGGCTGGCCGGCAGGGACGCAGCACAGTGAAGGGACCGTCGGCAAGGTCAAACTACCTGATTGACAGCTGGGAGAGCCAATCAGAGAGCAGTTGGGAGCACCCCCGTGCAGGCTGGAGCTGGTGGAAGACGAGCGTTCAGCCACAGCCACCTCCACCTCCACCTGGACGGCCACCTCTCTCCGGTCCGCTCCCAGCAGACGAGGCCAGTCACTGGTGTCAGTCATGGTCGCTGTCTCCCTGACTGTCTTGGAGCTCGCAGGACGAGTTGAAGGCTGAGGAAGAGGATGATGGGGAGATAAAGGAGAGAGAGAACAAGGACTCCCTAGAGTATCTTTCGGTTTACCCCTCTCCTGCTTCTTTTCCTCCTGTTTGCTCTCCACACCTGTTGCCCTTGACGATAGGATGTTGCTACCAGCAGTGATGGCATTTGCGCCTCCCAGGTGACTCGGTTTGCTCAATGTGTTGTCAGTCACGTCCGCCCCTCGCACGGCCCCCTGGGATACCACCAGTCCTTCTGCAGCTGCCACTTTGGTCTCTGGCGGTTTCAAATGTTCTGCCTCATTGGCAGCTCCTGTTTGTGCTGATGTCTTCGTTACAGAATGAGAGATGAGACTCTGAGTAAGACTGGTATTATGGGGTGTCCTGCTAGTGTTAGTTTCCACAGCAACAGATTCAACTGCTGCAGGCTCTGGTGTTGATCCTCCCCCCGTTGCCAACACAACAGTGGTTCTGGTTTTGGGGCTGGAGGTGGCCAGAGGAGCCAGCAGGCTAGAACCTGCAAACAGGAAACAAATGTTAGCAGTAGACTGAATTATTCTACTTCCTGTGCACTTTATTTTTTCTTTCCTGTCTTAGTCTATATTTTGTGAAAAATTCAAGAGAAACTAAAATATTGTGGCCTGGATCAGCATGGTTTTATGCTTATTCAATCCCTCCTTGATAGCTTTTTACTTTAACAGACAAAATAATCTTAAATAAAGGTTCACTTACTAATTATTTCTGGAACTTTACTAGCAGATGACTTTCATACCATGAGATGTGGATCCATGAAAGTGGACTTTCAGATGAGATTATTTTGTCAAATTTATACCCTCTTGTTATGAACAGGGTGCCAGTACTAATTAGTTGAGGATTACCTAATCTCAGAATTGGATTATTGGAACTGCTGATTAAATTCTGTGAATGTGATTACCTGGAGCAGAACCAGGACTCCTCTGGACCTCCCTGTTTGGTCCATCTGGAACAGAACCAAGGATTTTACCAGGACCAGACCCAGGACTCCTACTTGCTGAACTTGGTCTAGGAGAGAACGTCAAGGAGGAAGACGAATCTGCCAGAGCTGATTTTGTACTAGACCAAACTGGTCCAGGCCTAGAAACATCTGAACCAGCTTTAGGATCTAGACTGGGTTTATCACTGAAGCTTGTGGTCTTGAGGTTGTCACCTTTGGACTCAGACAGACCAGTTCTTGAGGACGATGGGGAGACAGACCCAACAAGGCCTACCTGAGAGCCAGAGGCCACCAGAGATAGCTTAGAAGTTGAATGGGTTGGACCAGGTTTGGAACTGCAATGTACATCAGAATTATGGTTGAGATTCAACTTGGAGTCTGCATTAAAACTTGGACTTGTCTTAAGATTGAAACTGGCTTTTAAGTCTGAAGAAGTCTTAGTTTGTGTGTCAACATAATTCTTTGACCCCATCCCAGATTTAGAACCCTCAACTATCTTCAAATCTGGACTGGTTTTGCTTGCTTTGATTTTAACGGCAGTTTTAGAGTCAAGGCTATCTTTAGAACCCATCCCAGACTTACAATTGGGACTGGCCTTTGAATTGGAGCCAGTTTTGGAGTCTAAGCTGTCCTTTGATCCCCAACTGGTTTTGGAAGCAGAACCACTTTTAGAATCCAGGCTATCTTTGGACCCCATTGCGGTTTTAGAGTTGGAGCTGGCTTTGGAATCAGAGCCAGTTTTCGAATCCAGACTGTCCATCATCACAGTTGTAGCTTTAGAATTTGATTTGGAACTGGTTTTGGATCCAGAACCAACACTTGAATCTTTACTATCAAGATTCACCATGGACCCTGCTGCATTACTATTTCTGGTGCCAGAAGCTTTTCTCTGTGTGGACGGTTTGGGACTTAGAGAACTCAGCTGAGGGGTCTTAGTACTGAGCTGCACCATTTCAGACCTCTGATATTGCGATTTTGGTCCTACAGGGGGCGACTCAGAAGTGTCAGTTCTTGAGTCATGCCTGGTCTGCTCATTTGACTTTGACCTTGCTGGGTCTGGTTTTTGAGTTCTGGCTGTCATTGTTGGGGTTCGATTGGGCAGTTTTGGACTGATAACGCTTGAATCCCCTTTCTGATCCTGGACTCTCTGGCTTACAGGAAGATGAAGCGTTTTCGGTGACTGTGTCTTGAGGCCAATTTCTTTTCCAGCATCTTCTCTCCTGTTTGTTTGAGTTTTTAGGCTAACTGTTATTTTATTTGCAGCCTTTGTTGTTGGTTCAGTTGACAGTACAATATGTGGTTTGGGGATTGAGACACTTGCAAATTCTGTTCTAGGTACTTGTGTTTTGATTCTGGGGCTACCAGCAACCACTGTTTGTTCCATCCGGTGAGGTTTAGGACTTGCCGCCATGAGTGTAGGATTATGTTTGGGGTTTGGAGATTTCAGCCTTTGCTCTCCACGGCCGTTCGTTGATGCCTCAGTTGTAGGCGAGCGAGACAATGCTGGAATTTTGCTTTTTTGCCGCAATGGATCATCTCTGTCACCAAGTGACATCACAGTGGTTGTCAGGGTGCTTACTGACTTGCCAGTTTCCGTAGTAACAACCCCTATTGTCCTAGGTTTCCCACCGTCTTTATTCCCATCATCCTTTTTGTTCCCTCCATGCAGCTTTGAGGTCTCTGTGGGCAGGCGGGGGGTTCTTGGTGAAGCCAGATTGAGGTTTAGGTTGAAGTTAGGCTCTGCCCCCCAGTTGGCATTAGGATCTGTGTTGATGAAAGATTCTGCCGGCCCCGCTGCCCCTGGAATCGGGCATTCTGATTGGATGACATCCTTCCTGCGTTTAGAAGCATTTGGGGAGGTTTCCATGGTGATAGTATCAGAATTTTGTTTGTAGAATTAGGCAATCAAAGATCAGCACCTGACTGGACATATGGAGAAATACAGCATCAATGCAAGTCAACAGTTATTTCCAAACCATATTCGATTTACCTCCCAACTGTTTCAACATTTAGGTATCTATCATCTGTCAGGAAAAATATTCTGTGCTGTGATGCCAATCATGAAATAAAAGAAAATGTTACACCTTCGAATATATAATTCCTGCCTGCTAAATATAAAATCAGCCATTGGCAGTTGTTCTGCTCTTCCTGTCAGCTATTTTCTGTCAAACAGGTGAGTCCTCTCGGGATTCTGCTCGTTTGCTTTTCCCCTGCTGTGACCATCACATCCACATTCATGGCCGCCTTCGTAAAATGTCAGTACATGTTTTTACTTGTCTGAATGAAGAGTCTAAAGATGAAATATAACTGTGTACTGCACATACAGTAAAACCATTTAAGACAAAATTGTGATTTGGAGCTACACAAATGAGCTTGATTTGAACAAATCAGTTTTTCATCCAAAAAACACAGTGGTTTATTTTACAAGGTCACCTCACAGGTCTAGCATCAAATTATAACTAAGTTGATATTTAACAGCAATTTCCATTTGGGAATTGGGAAGTCCCTCCATCCCTCCATCCCTCCATCCCTCCATCCATCCAAATCTCTAGTGATGACACTGCTGGCAATACAACTGTTAATCACAATAAACACTATATCACTAAACTGCAAGAGTATCATCCAAATGTTTTAGTGATTTGATAATAATAATAATAAAATATTACATTTTAAGAATATAAAATTATAGTTAGTTAATAATAGTTAAAGTTAAGAATATTATAGGATTAATGGGAAAGTAATGCAGTCAGTGAGGGTATTACAGACAACTCACAACAGCAATATTATTATCTGAAACTCATTTCAGTGATTACCTTCCTCTCTGTCTCCACATACCTGTTCAGGGCTCATTGATATCAGTGTTGGTCAACTGAGGCGTCGTCCACAGTGGAAAACCCGTCATGGTGTCTGAAGACCGCTCGTCCGGTCAGAGAAGAACGCTGCCGCTGCTCCGTGGCTCGTACCACCTCGGCGTCTACCAGAGGATGCATTTATAAATAAATAAAAGAAGGAGGGAGAGAGGGAGGAAATCATAGATCATCATCACATTTTCTCTCCTCCTTGTCCTCCTTTTTTTGCCTTCCTCTTCAGCTCTCTTCTTTTCCCCCTCTTCCTTAATCTCTCCCTTTACTCTGTTTGCCTTCCTCAGTCCCAATCCCTCCTTCTTTTTAAACCTCCTTCTTGTTCTGGGTCTCCCTCTTACCTGTCAACCATCATCTTGTTACCGTCCTTTTACTTTTTCTTTTGTCTTCTCCATTCTTGTTGTTTATCCTCTTGGATATATTATATTAAATATTTATAAGAGTGACCTCATTGTCACGTGGTGGACTGACTGACTGACTGACATCGCCATTCAATGAAAAACAGTTTTTTTCAGTATTGTACGAAACTATTCTGGACCTCTGAATGACTCAAGGTTTTCGTGATCCATTTTGTTTTCATACTTCCCATTTAACCTTTATTTTGGGGAATAAACTCCCTCCTGTTGTTCTATTGTTTATGTGGTTATTATGCTGATGATGCAGCTTTAGTTAGACTTCCTCTATTTGTGCTTCCTCTTACAAAGCTCTCCCACTTTCTCTATTAACTGCTGCCTGTCACACTCGAATTTCCCCGGCTGGGGATGAGTCAAGTCTTATCTTTTTACCTGTCAACATTATTTCAGTTTAAGTGAGGGTCTGACTTTGATTGATTTCTGTCACACTGATCAAACTCGGCTGAGGGAAGTTGTGGAAAAGGCTGTTAAATTCATCTGTATGGAAGCAAACATCATTTTTGAGTCGTAACTGGAAAAACTTGGATGGTACATGGAAAGAAAAACATTATCTTCATGTCATGACTGTGAGATTGACTGCACAGTTAAAACTTTTACCTTGTTAGCTTATATTTCTCATCACTCGTGTAACTTTCTCTTTTCTTACTCCCTTCCTGACGTCAGGATTGATTTCATCCACCAACAAGATTACAAGTTGTTTTGGACATTCAGGATGCATCAGGGACTGTTCCTTGTGACCTGAAGGTACGTACAGCTTTTCAGTAAAATAAGTTGTTTAAATGTTTGAAGGGGTATTCAGATCTTTGAGCTACTTAAGTAAAAGCAGTGATGCAGCAAGTAAAAATACAAGAAGTTACAAGAAGTTCTGCAATCAAAATCTTTAGTTACAGTCGAGAAGTGTTGTCAGTAAAAGGAACTAAAAAGACTCATTGTGAAGAAAAATGGCCATCAGAGTTATATCGTTATATATCTTATTAAAAACGTTCTGTAACATGGCATTGTATTTTATAAAATATTCACATCATTTGAAATATTTTAAGTAAAATATTAATCAGTTAAGTGTCTAGAAACTACCTGTCAAGTACATAATTTCCCTAAAAAATGAAGTGGAGCAGAAGTACAGTAAAAGTACTTCATGTATGTAGAGTACTCCAGTTAATGTTCTTGGATAACAAAGGGAACTGACATCGACAAATCAAAGCAAAGATGATGATGTCTTTACCAAATTTTGTGGCAAAAATGTTCTGCAGAGTAAAACTTTATTTCTTCTTTTCTTCCTTCATCCTCTTCAGGCGTGCAGTATTGAACTAAAATATTCTCCATCGCCAAGTTAAAAAATCATCAAAATAAAAAAAATATAAAAAAGCGGAAAAAAACAGCGTTGCTCCCAAAGATCAACATGTCAGCCATGAGAAGTTGGCCTCTGCTCCTCATCTTCCTCCTGCTTCATCACAACCCCTCACTGGCTTTTTCACTGAAAAACTGTACAGCTGTCTATTCTGAAAACGTCAAATATCTGTGGGTTACATGTCGAGAGCGCGACCTCACTGCTATTCCAGATGACATTCCCCGAAATGCAGCATCACTAGACCTCAGCTCAAACAACCTTCTGAAGATCACCAGGACAGATTTGAGGTGTTTGTCAAAGCTCACTGAATTACAAGTTCAATTTAACTTGATTTCACACATTGATGATGGAGCTTTTGCAGACCTGATGGAGTTAAGGGCCTTTAACATGGAAAACAATAAACTTACAAACCTGACAGACGACACGTTTCTAGGACTGTCCAAATTAGTCTCACTGTCTCTGAATCAGAACCATATCTCATATATCTCCCCCGTGGCCTTTCAGCCACTGGTCAGCATACAGGTAGTATCTCTGGGCGCCAACCGCCTACATCAAATTGCAGACATTGCACCAATCTTCAAATTACCAACTTTACATTTTTTGTACCTTGGGTATAACCAGTTGACCTCTTTTCAATCAGACGACCTGCATGTTAATGTCTCAAACCTCAGGTTACTGCAGCTGAGCATGAACCCACTAAGAAAGTTCAGCATCACAAAAGACATCTTTCCTCACCTAAGCTCTCTCGACTTGTGCAAGTGCACCATCGACATTGAGTGGGATGTACCAAACAAGACCTTTCTGAGGAGCCTGATTAGTTTGTCCTTTAGTGGAACTTATATTAGCTTTGAGGCCTACAGAGGGATGCTGCAGACCGCTGACTCCCTACAAACACTTAATCTGTACTTCATGAAGACGTGGATAGATGAAGGTCTCATAGATATCGCCTGCCAAATTCCTTCTTTAGGAGTTCTTGATGTAACGGTTAGTGACATTGGCACCATAGACGATAACCTGCTTCGGTCTTGTTCTCGGCTAACTGATCTCGTTCTATCTCGTAATCACCTGTCTGAGCTGTCCAAGCATTCGCTTAGCTCCATGACGCAGCTCAGGCGGCTGGTTTTGGACAGCAACCATCTGCCTCAACTTCCACTTGCACTCCGAGGACTCTCCACACTGGAAATCTTGGATCTGAGCACCAATTTCATCAGCGGGCTTGATTGCCATGACTTCTAGGATTTGACAAGATTAACAGAACTTAATCTGAACCACAATCGCATTTCAAAACTTAAAGGGTGTGTTTTTCAAAACTTGAACAATTTAAAGGTACTTAATATTGGAGAAAACGCTATTTTTACTTTTGACAATGCCTTCAAAGTTAATTTGTGCAAACTGGAATCTTTGAATTTGCACAATAGTGGTTTCCTAAAGATCATGCAAGGAGACTTCAGGAATCTGTCTTCCCTCAGTTTTCTGGATTTAGAATCAAACAAATACTACACTGTATACGACGGGGCTTTTGAAGGACTCGATAATCTACAAACTCTGAGTCTTTCACTTGATCAGTACCAAAGGACTACCACAATTAAAAAATCTGATGCTACATCTTACTTGGAACCAGAAGAACTCTCAACAACATGATGAGCCGCCGTTCTCAAATTTACCCAACTTGAGGCAGCTTGTACTCAAAGTTTACGACACGTATTATATGGAAATTTTGCCAGATCTGCTCAGAGGTCTGAAATCTTTAGAGTACTTCAGGTCGGAGAAATTCTTCACAAAGTCATTGCACCCAGACACATTTAAATACACTCCCCAACTTAAAGGTCTTCAGATAATCCACAGTGAGCTGTCAGCTTTAACCCCTGAACTGTTCTGGCCCATCCCAAACCTACAGGTACTCGATCTCTCCTACAATAGAATCAGGTCTTTGGATTTTCTGGCCAGGGCCAACCTGCCAGCTCTCACCTGGATAAAACTCAGTAACAATATGTTGTCAGTCATCAACGTGACAGCCTTCCAATCCCTCCCTGCCTTGACATATCTGGATCTGACTGGTAACCCGTTAACATGTGAATGCTCTAATTCTGGCTTTAGCCAGTGGCTGCAGAGCAACAACCAGACACAGGTTGTTAATGGCCACCAGTTCACTTGTGCCTTTCCAGTTAGCCAACAGGGAAACAAGTTCTTGGACTTTGACATCAGTTCCTGTTGGATGGACGCTAGCTTTGTCTGCTTCATTTCTAGCGCTGGTCTGATTGTGTTTACTCTCCTCACATCCTTCATCTACCACTTCCTGAGGTGGCACCTAGCCTATACCTACTACCTCTTCCTGGCCTTCCTCTATGATAAGAAGAGAAGCAAAGACACTCCTCACCAATACGATGCTTTCGTCTCCTACAATATTCATGATGAGGAGTGGGTCTACAGAGAGATGCTTCCGGTGCTGGAGGGGGAGCAAGGCTGGAAACTCTGTCTGCACCACAGGGACTTTGAACCAGGTACAGATCTGTTTGTCTTCAAACTTTATGTCAGTCTTGCCCTTGTCTTTTTATTTTTCTGAGACATTGAATGTGGTGCAGAAAAGCTGGGTGAAATAATAAATCGATGAGTCTGGAGGCTATAAAACTGTGAGTCAGTGCCGGTTGTTGCTGGATGATGCTGCATTGGGCTGAGCCAAGGTTAACCTTTTCTGACAGGTGACCCTGCATTAATTTTTTTTGGCACGCTAAGGCGGTCCCATTGAAAATAAAGAGGCGGCTGAACGGACCGAATGTCGAATGTCGAAACTGCATGTCGGTTTGAACAAAGCCTTAGAGGGCCACACTCAGACAACACATAAACTTTGAAAATTATTTTTTTCATAGAACAAGGACAGTGGATTTTGAACCCAAATACTGTTTCATTTCACTCAATTTGAGCAATATACCCACGTGTGCCGCTTGTAATAATTACAAAATGTTGCAGGTGAATAATAATAATTGCAGTATTGAAAATAATTTAGAAAAAGATTTAAAAAGCGCCATAATGAACCAGATGTGCTAGTTGCCTTCCACAGCATAAGCACATCATTTTTAGTGAGACTGCCGGTTGGAAACCATCAAAAGAAGGCAAACAGTATTAACTTCTGTAATTAAAAGACCCAGCCAAAATTACCTTTGCCCATCCAGAACTGAAATACTGGCACCACGCCTGATCCAGTATGAAACACAGGAAAAGCCAGTTTAAATGGCACCTGACTGTTTAAAGATGGACTTGAAGAGCTGTGAACCATGCTAGCTATGACAAGGCTGAGGTGTAAGAAACGCTGCATCCAAATCTGGATGCACATGAAACGGTTGTGCCTCACAAAGACCGAAATTAGCGGAGTACCAACGAATATCACAACAAATTTGCCCTTTTCATTATTCAGATGAGAGCTGCATAGAAAGAGCTACATTCCACTTTCAGTGGAAAAAAAAGTCTGGCTTTCATTATCAAACCTGACGCAGACATGTTTAATTTCCAGAACATTCATGAAGTGACGTACTTGTCTGAAAGCAGCTGTTGTTTTCATAGGGAAGCCCATAGTAGAGAACATTACAGAGGCCATCTACGGCAGCTGGAAGACCATCTGTGTGATCAGCCGACACTACCTGCAGAGCGAGTGGTGCTCCAAAGAGATCCAGATGGCCAGGTGGGGGCGCCGTCTCTATATCCATACATGCATATACCTAATTTCTTCCCGAACCGATTCGAACTGACATCCAGTGTGTCTGCAGCTTTCGTCTGTTTGATGAGCAGAAGGACGTGCTGATCCTGCTGTTCCTGGAGGACATCCCAGCCTATCAGCTGTCTCCGTACTACCAGCTGAGGAGCCTGGTAAAGAGATGCACCTACCTGAGCTGGCCACAAGCCAGCCAACACGCCGGAGTCTTCTGGCAGAACGTACGTCAAGCTCTGGAGGGAGTCGAACGTCCGGATGAGCGCACACACCTCCTCGCTGGACATCCAGGCTTCAATCAGTGAGGTCTGAGAAACTCCCTCAGAACCAGAGATGAGAAAAGAAAATTATTTGATGATGAAATCCAAAAAATCTAAATAAAAAACAAGCATGAGTGTCACAACAGGCAGATATGAATTTTAAATTTTTCAACACAGCTAAGCCAATCAAAGTCAAGGACTGGAGCTATCTGTTACATTACGAATACAATATCAGTCACAGGTGATGTTTCTCTATAGAACAAGTCCTTTTACTTTTGATTTCGCTGATGATGCTTTTGTGTGATGGACTTTCTAACACTTCTTTTTTAGTGAATGGAATGCTGATTGCAGGTGATTTTGTCACGTACCTGTACTGAACTGTAATACAGAGGTGTGTTTTCCTGAATGACGTTTTGTCATTTATTCACAACAGCACACTGCTGGTTACCTGGATACTCGAGCTGTATGTCACTGCCACCTGAGGGCTGTGTGTGTGTGTGTGTGTGTGTGTGTGAAAGAGAAGGCAGGCATTCTGATTTGCTGAAATTTTCTCATCAAACACACAAAAACTGGGATTATAAAACAGCCGTGAATTGGGGGCAAAAATCCGACGCAAGTGAACGTTTCTCTTTTCAGTAAAAGCCTTAAAAAAGGTCAAAGGTCAAGAAGACTTTTCGCCATTTCTTCTGTGAGACACAGAAAACTGTTAAACATCTGCAAAAGCTTTTACATCCACTGATAAAATCAAGGATTGATGATCTGAGAATTAACTAAAGTGAGTTTGTCTCAAAATCTGGGCCATTCAGGACAGCAGCGACTAGAAAACAGAAAAATATATTCAGAAAACTTTAAATTGATTATATAAAACCGAGGCTTCCTGTATCTGAAACCTGTCTTCGATTGGATGTTTTGGGTGTTATAATATACTGACATGGCTGACTGGAACATCCAAACAGGACAAAACCTGACGCGTCCCAGAGAGCCAGTGAGCAGATCATCCACAGGAATCCAAGACCTCGATCAGGGCCTAACCCTGAGAAAATGTTTCCAAGCTAGTTTTCTGCGTCTCACTCGGCCGGCGGAGACGTGACGCGCCATTAACTACCAGAAACTTCTCCAAAGTTCTGCCAACATGTCGCTAACTGAGGCTGCCAGCAGATCAGCGACGTGACCGAAGCCTCTTGAGATCAGACACCTTTACGAAAGAGTTTTGACTCTCGACTGTTCGCCCCCACTTCAGCTGTCTCAGCCATGCAGGACGCTGCAGCAGTGATGCTACCTGACATCAGCAGCTGACTGCTCATTGTCCTGGACTGAGTCTGCTCTCACACCAGCAGTCAGTCCAGTTACTTGGTCGATGGACGTGCGACACGGCCGACAGGAAGAGGAACGACTCTTTTTGCTGTGCGGCTCTAATTAAGACAAAGCTGTTTATTAACCTCACACACACACACACACAGCAGATCGAAGATAAGCAGCTGTGGTTTGGACGTCTTCCTGCTGAGACCCAGCATGTGGGAGGAGAGCTTCGATACAGAGCAGTAAGTCACCTCTCCAGACACGTTTTGATCTGATGTTCAGAAAATGCTCATTAATGGACTCCTGACGTAGCTGCACAGATGAATTGAATCTGGATCTCGCAGGATTTCACTGGAACTGCGTTTATACTGAGAAAAAGCTTCAACAAAAGCTGAATGCAATTTCAAATGTTCAATTTCCAGTTGTTGCATTCAGTTTTACAGAACACATCATTCATTCAAAGGCTCTGATGCAGCAGTAATTTAAATGCAAGACATTCACAATTGGTTATAGCCGTCAATAAAAGTGACATTCTCTCATTTTGGCGCAGGATCAGTATTTTTGTATTTTGTCGCTGTCATTGCTTCTTGAACTGAGGTTTAAACCAGTCGAGGGTCGTGGTGCCTCTTTCTGAAATGCAGGAAGTTAACATTAAACAGGCTAGCTGAGCAACATAAGACTGATGTTTAGCATAAGCAACAGGAAGAAGCTAAAATTATGGAGCACTAACTGAAAAAAATGATGGGTTAGCTAGTTAGCCTAGCTGCTAACTCCACATTTAGATTAGCCATAGAAGCATTTAGCTAGCCAGGTTAGCACATTAGCGAGCCAGCTGTCCTTCCACCATCATGAACGGCATGTTGTCGTGTATTTTGTTTATTTTTTGCTGCTGTGCCGTTGAGCTAACAGTCTCGAGGTTCCTTAGAAGCTCCACCACCCAGAAAAAGTTTGTGTCATGGATGATCTGCCGGTATGTCTGGGTATAATCTTGTTAAAAGTACACAGTTTGTGTAGGTATTATAAAGTGTGCATGTTTCTGTGTGTCTACATGTCGACCAGTGAGGTTGGCGGTAAGCAAGATTACTCGCCGGTGTCCTGGCGGGAATATTTTGAACAAATGGAGGATGTGAACGTGGGGCCGGCGGACAGCGGGGACGTCTTCAGGATTTATAAAGCTGGAAGTGACGGACCCCTGCTGGTTCTGCTGCATGGAGGGGGACACTCTGCCCTGTCCTGGGCCGTCTTTACTGTGAGCATCTGTACAGGCGTCTGAACGACTGACTGGTCCATTGATTGATGGCGGCTACATCCTGAATATCATCAGCATGATTTTTTTCTGTGTTGCAGACAGCCATCGCCAGCAGAGTGACCTGCAGGGTACTTGCCATGGATCTCAGGGGTCACGGTGAGGCACTATAAAGAAAAACTGGTTTTGGTTATCTATTGAGTAAAGGTTTCTTCTTCAGCTACAAAGCATATATACAAATTAGGTGGGTTGTTGAGAGACGGTCTCCCTGCTTTAACATCACACTCATTTCATCAGTCTGGTTTCAGGGGTTCAGTTTCTAATATGTGTGCTCACATTTTTAGCTACTCACTTACCAGCGTAGAGCACTTTGACTTGTATTATGATGAGAATTTGTTCTACGTTAAGGTGCCACCCTGGTTCGCCAATCAGACGACTTCTCAACTCAAACTATGTCCAGGTAACAGCACACGACACACACATGCAAACAAAAACATGAACTTCCATCCTCCGCTAATCCTTTACCTCAAACTAATACCAACACGCTGAAAGTGAAAGAGGGTAGTCCTCATTCTGTTCCTGCAAATTCTATCAATGTTCATCCAGCCAGGCTATTATACTCCCAAAAACTGTCACTCGAACAAACTGTACTACTACCAGATATGCTACAAATGCTGCTATTACCACTCCAGTGACGGTACGGTTACTATGTGCTACTATCACTGTTTGCTCCACCCCCCTCAGCGATGTAGCCAATGTGATTCAAGCCTGCTATGGTGAGACTCCTCCCCCCATCATCCTGATTGGCCACGGTGTTGGCGGGGCGATCGCAGTGCATACAGCCAGCAACATGCTGCTACCGACCACTGCGGGCCTGGTGGCTATAGACGTCGTGGAGGGTAAGAGTGTGAGCAGTACAAGCACTGCAATACTCTCTCTTTTCTTTGTTTTTTTTTTAAATGGGGATATTTCTGTTATGTACTTGGCCCGTCTTCTTTTCCCCCCGCAGGCAGTGCAATGGAAGCACTCCACAGCATACAGAACTTCCTGAAGGGAAGACCCAAGTCCTTCAAGTCCATGGACCACGCAATAGAATGGAGGTGAGAATTCTGACGCTGGCCAAAAGTTGGATAAACTTGAGCACTATCAAGTCATTTTTCCACTTTGTTGTCCTTTCAGCGTCAAGAGCGGACAAATCAGGAACCTGGAATCTGCCAGAGTCTCAATGGTTGGTCAGATCAAAAGGTAGGCTGGCTGTGACCAGTTTGGAAGTCGATGATAGTTTACTCAGACATATAAAGAAAAAAACAATGTTGAAACACATTAGGTTCTTAAATGTACCTAAACCTAGATTGTTGACTTCCTCTATTTATCTTCCTCTCACTTCCTGTCTGTTAGATGTGAGGTGGAGGAAGTGGACTCTCTGGAGCAGGCCAGCCCGGTGACAGACGTGGTCGTCGAGCGCAACGAAGAATTCTATGATCAGAGCTACGTCAACGACAAAGAAAACGCTGCCTCAGAGGTGAGCCTCGGCGAAGGCCAGGTATGCAACGACTGCACAGGAACATTGATGGTAAAGTAATATTTTGTTGACTTGCATTCATTATTAAGCATCCGACTTTCACCTTTACAAACCCTTGACATCACTCTCTGTGGTATAATGTGTGTTTTCAGGAATGTATTCTACTCATTACCAACGTGCTTATTTGATCAAGGCGTGATAATGTACAGCATGTGTAGATTTTAGGCTAACCCATTGACTTGCATTCATTATGGAATCCCAAACTTTAAACAGTACCGTTTAACATAAAAATGTCATTTATACTTAAACCTTAATTTTTAAACATATGCAGGTTTTCTTTGCCTTATTTGAGAAGACCCCCCATTGACTTGCATTCATTCCAACAGCTCTGAACTTCTCAATAAACCCCCCTATAAAAACATGAATAACAGCACTTCCATTGACTTTAATTAATCCCCAAACATCTAAACCCAACCACAACTCTTAAGCATGCAAATTTGTCAGAAACTGAGTCACAGAATTTCACATGAACATGCGTAATAACACGTCAAGTGACTGATGATTCCATTGACTTACATTTGTTTGCCAGCTTTACCCGAACACAGGTCGACAGCACAACTTGATTTATACATGTAACTGTCTGTTGAAACTCTTTTAATGCCTGTATCTCAAATGCATGCACACATTGTTGTCTTATTGTGGTCTTGATGTTTTTTCCTTGTGTGTGTATGTGTATGCATGCCAGAGTGTGTACAAATGGCGTATAGACCTGTCAAAGTCAGAAAAGTATTGGGACGGTTGGTTTCGAGGAACCTCCAACCTCTTCCTGGCTTGCAACCTGCCCAAACTCCTGCTGCTGGCCGGTAGGTATTTGAAAACCTCTGTAAGTCCTTTAAGGGTAAACGGTCCGACCTCGTGTATATTAGCTGGTGTAAAATAATACCTTGAGTATGATTTTTGACATTAAGAATCATCAGTGATTTTTTTTTTGTGAACATATTTGTTTGTTTGTCAGTAAAGTGTTACACACTTAACTGAAGCTGCTTCTGTTTCCAGGAATCGACCGACTGGACCGAGATCTGACTATCGGCCAGATGCAAGGTGAGACACTGACTCCACACATGCTGTGGAAGCTATGCAAAGCCTTCAGGCTTGTTTAATGAGTTACTGCACAAAACATGAAGTAGTACTAAAAGCTGATATTAGTATTGTTGCTGTACTGGGATAATTTGCCTAATCTTCTGGGGTCAGTAGATTCAGTGAAAACTCACAAATCAAGGAACGTTGTATCTCCTGAAAAGGTTCTTGGGACCAAAAGTTCCTGGAATTTAGTTTATAAGTAATTATTTGAAGACACCATGATCTGAGAAATTCTTTTAGGGCAGCAGTTGTAACATTAACTGGCAGGAACCTGCTGGGTTTAGAGGGACATTGGCTTTGACAGACAGTAGAAAGTTCCTGTTTGTGTTATGTCGCCTCACAGCGAGCATGTATGAGAGCTGCTATAAGAGGTTTGAAGGACTCAGAGCCGAGTTAGGAAACGTGTTTCCAGCTGTAAGGCTTCCACTGGACCTCGGAGGTCGGTAACATTTAAAGGCTGAGAGGATGGACGTGTGCAACAATATGACTGTTTCCTGGACACAGTTCGAACCAGCGTAAACCCAATCAAACTTGTGACTTTTTTTTATATTGTACTTTTTACTCGACTACATTTGTCAGCGGCTTTATTTACTAGTTAGTTTTCAGATTAGTTTTTCACCACCGTGAACAGAAATGTACCACGTGTGGAGCTGCATGTGGAGAACACTGTGATACTGGCTTTTACCACCGTGTCCATCCAATAACTGTGAGGGAAAAGGTCGTGTACGCACACGCACACGCACACGCGCACACACACACACACACACACACACACACACACACCTTGAGGCGGCAGTTCCTCTCCAGAGACAGCTGCTCCTGTCAGTCAACAGCCACGCTGGAGGTGACAGCCGAGGAGGCAGAGTGTGAGAGTGTGTGTGTGTGTGAGAGATAACATAGCAGCAGAGATATGTGTGTGACTGTGAGAGAGACAGACAGTTCAGAGAGTGTACCTGTCTTGCTGTTTGTCTTCAGGTAAATTCATGATGCAGGTGCTGCCCCCCTGTGGCCACGCAGTGCAAGAAGACAAACCAGACAAAGTAAGAACACTGTTCACGTCACCATTTAACTAAGTAACTAAGTACAGTTACCCAAGTACTGCACATAAATACACTATTGAGGTACTTGTACTTGAGTATTTACATTTTTTATTACCTTGCACTTCATTACATTTGAGGGGGAAATATTACACATTTCACTCCACCACATAGAACTAGTGCCATTAGTTACTGGTTAATTTGCTGGTTCATGTTATTAAAACTAAATATGAGTCAAGTAAACCATAAATTATGATATATTCTTATAGATTAGTCAGATCAGTCAACTGTAACATGAGCACATTAATGCATGAATGGCGCTAACAAACAAATGTTATAAAGTTCACCATGTTCACTCAGTACAGCTGAGGCTGTTGGGAATATCCTTTTTTAAAGTTGGGTCATATTAATTATGGAGTGTTGGACAGAGCGAGATTTTGACGTGATGATGGCGTTAGACTGTCTGCACCAAACATCACTCCAATCCATCAAAATGTTGAGATATTTCAGTCTGGACCAAAACTTTGGCCTGTCTGATGCTGCCATCCACGAGCATGGCTGAAAGGAAAAGCTCCAAAGTGATGAAACATTGTGTTTGTGTGCAGGTGGCTGAAGCTGTGGCCTCCTTCCTGCTGAGACACAAGTTTGCAGAAGCCAGAAGAGAAACCAAGAGGTAAAATCTGCAGATGACAGAGCAAAGTGACCTCATCCTTTCAGCGCTTTTACAAAAAAATCTACCTGAAACTGACAAAATGTTTTTCATTCTCTCTCCAGCTCCAACTCTGTCACACGATGAGGTCTGCAGGTACGATATCATTTCGACGCCTGCACCTGTTTTACATCTGCACAGTTTGTGGTATATCGAACAATGCTGTTATGTAGTATATTAGATTAATAACACTCGTGCATTTGAGATGCAGGTGATTTTCTGTTTTCTATAAGGCTGAAACTAATGATTATTTCATTTTGGATTAATCTGATTATTTCCTTGATTAATCTCTTCTTTTTTCAATGTATCTTTGAATTAGTAAAAAGTAATGTGTAAAATTGAGAAATGCCATGACAGTTATCCAGACCTCAAAGTGACATCCAGATCAAAACCTCGAAATGTTTCAGGCATTTTTGCATGAAAACAGTCAATTAAGATTTCATTTTACTGATTTGTTGGGTCATATTTTTTTTCTTACAATGCATTACATTTTATAAGTTTCATACAAAATCTTAATTCGTGAGTAGATTTGTACTTAAAAACAGTACTTGAGTGAATGAATTCCACCACTGTACACTGAAATATAGAAATGAGAGGAAACATAGCATTTAACAAAAATGAAATATCCAATAAAAATAAATGTTTTTTTTAAAAGCTGATATTTTACATTTTTATTCTGGCAAAATAACTAAATCTGCAAAATGAATAAATAGAAAAAAAATCAGTTTCAGGATGAGATTTGCAGATAAAATCTGAACTTCCTGAACAAGTTTAAACAGCAATATGACAAAAACACTGAAAATGACTACACGGCTCAGTGCTTCTTCTTTTTCTCAGGTTTTCTCTCAGACCAGCTAAAAGGAGCTTCAGGTTCAGAGCCGACTGCTTCCACATGGTCCTGAAGACCAGTACAGGCCTCCATCTTTACCATCTCCATCCTTTATCAGAAGCTGCTGAGGTTTAAACCCTGAGAGCTGAGACTGGCTGTAAATCTGACAGCAGCTGCGAACCATTTATGACTGACTGCTGTTTCTGTTCTGCTCCCGTTATTCACAAAGTGCTGAATCAAGTCCAAACATTAAAAATAATGCATTACACGAAGACAGTAACCACAACGATCATGTACATCGCATATTTACTGTACAGCTACCGAGGCTACATGCTAACAGAGCCCAGCGCTAACTGGAAACTGTTAAAAAAGGACATAGATTAAACGTTAGCAATGCCAGAACATGAAAGCTACTCAGGGTACGGGGAGTCATGGTTAGCATGTCAATAGTTTGACAACTGAAGTAAAAAATTTTGACATCAGTCTGTAAAAAATTTGACTTTTTAGGTGGAAGCTAAATTATGAGTGACTAAATCTAAATATTGTTAAGTTTACGGAATCAAAGCTATGACAGTACTTTATGACATCAGTTAAATTTTGACATTTTGACTTGCTAAGTGAATAGCTCATACTTTGTCTACAATTACCAGCTAGCCAGAAAACCATGAAATGTCCATTTAAACTCTGCTGTGAATTCCCAGCTGCTGTCAAAAAAATCCTCTTAAAACTTGAGATTTTTAATTCAGCTGCTATTTTACCATCCAGAGCCAAAATTATCGCTGGCGGTTACTCTCCTCTTAAAGAAACAACAGTTTCCCTTTCTGTTTGATCACACCGACCTCAAGAATAATCATGGCTGACTGACTCACCTGCTGTGACAGAAGTTTGTTCCTCAAACCGAACGCAGTCGATGAAACTTTTATTCAAGACAAACAGCGTGTTTTCAGTTTTCACCGTTGTCACCAAAGACTTCTGCCAGCAAAGCAATGAGAACGTTAACGGTAGCACATCACACAGATTAGCGGTAGCACCATGCTCGAGCCTCTGTTTCATCTTATTAGTTTAAATAAAATCAATTTTCCACATCAGTTCTAAGATCAACTTTCTGGCTGCATGGGATTAATAAAATAACATCGAGCTAGACTTATGCTAATAGCAACAGCTAGCTAGCCAGGTGATAAATGAGTACCAGCGTAAGTTGCATTAAGCATTCATGTTTTCTGGCATTAGAAAAAACACTTTGACATTACCAACCTTGTTAGCTGTTAGCCATCTTATTAGCGTTTTCCTCATGAAGGCAGCTAAACAACAGTCGCTCACACTGGGATAAAAGCCATTTACGTAGGCTGATAGTGAGAAATTAAACCTGTTCTGTCAATAGAAAAGTACGTAAATTAGTCTGAAGAAAGATGTTTTCATTTTGTGATCATTAACACAGAGTGAAGCATGCTAACGTTAGTGAAAGTAACTGCTTCCCAGGTGGCTAGGCTAGCAGTTAGTCCACCCCTGCTGCTTTCTCCAGCTAGATGTTAGCTCTGCTGTTAGTTCTGCTTACTACTAAATAAATAATGTTAAAAATTAACTTTTAAATAATTTTCTATTTGTCTGTGTTTACACATTGTTGGATGTGTCTGTTGCTAACATACAGTGTGTGTTAGCATCCATTCAGCCATGTCATTAGATAAATGTGTTTGTTGTTCAGCATAAAGTCCACTGTGATTTATCTGGTGTCCTTTTTGTGTTTTCAACTCATCATTGGTGATATAATGTGTGATGTGCTCTATGTTTGGTTTAGAAGAATAAGAAATACTTATTAATTAGCATTAGCAACAACCGAAACCCATTGAAGAATTAGTTTCAACTTCAAAGACATACTGAAGAAAAGTGTCTCCATTATTTACTGTGAATACTAAAGCTGCTTGAATGCTTAAAAAAAAAAGTGTGTTCATTTCTCAAAACTGATTTTTACATCACCAATAAAACAGCAAAATACAAACCTAGAAGTAGAAACATGCTGATGTGGACGATTAATAAACACCAGGCTGGAATGGAAACAAAAACTTGCAATAAAATTTTATTTAAATTCTGTCCTGAATCAGAACACGTGCAACAACCGAAACACAGAAACAACATGGCGCCACGCCGCCTTGTATTTACACGTGTATGTAGATATTTTTGTGTTTGCGTGCACAGGACTACCACACAAACAGACGCTCTGTAAAACAAGTAATATTGTAGAAACACACACGACACCGTATCACACCCTGTTGTCATGGTAGCAGAGGGGTTAACATGGCTACGGGATCATCTCAACTTTCGCCATGTCTCTGGAAGGATCTGAAATGTTTGTTTCTTTCTTCATTCAGTTTTTCTTTGCTGTTGTCTATAGCAGTCACGAAATGCTAACTTAATACCAGCATATGTGCTGGAATGTATATAAATCCACCTACAAGCGTGGAGATGGAAACGTACCATGATCCCTGAGGGATCGCGTGGCTCAGGATTCACCTGCTTCAGGAGAAATTACAATGTATGGTGATTTATATGGCAGTCGGTCTACAAATACACATGATTTGTAGTTTAATGTGGACCAGCGAACATTTTCCTTCCCAGATCCTTTTTCCAACATCCCACAAAACAATCTGATGGATTTTCAACAAAGAAATCTGCAGACAAGAAAGAAGACAAGAGAGAAAAAACAAACAAAAACCAAAGCAGGAAACATGATGAGAAAAAAAAAAGGAGGGAGGAAAAGAGAAAACAGAAAAGTAAAGAAGAGACTCATCCAGAACCTTCCAGAGAAACAATTAAAGTGCATCAACAAGAGAGGCTGAGCGACCAATCAAAACACAGCATCCAGGGAGACAAACGAATCAGACGTCATTACTGGCAGTGACATGAAGGTCCCACATTAGCTCACCGAAACCTGATTCTGGGACAGGATCTATTACAACGATGTAATTATCATCCTAATCTCATGTTTATGAATTAGTACAGCAGTCATATTTGGAGTGCTTCAATGTTATTTTCTTCGTTGAATCGTGTATTTTAAAAGTCCAAATCTGTCCTACAAGGCGGGAAACTTGTCACAAACAATTTCATCCAAATGAATCCTCGTCTGTTTAAGTGTTTCAAGTTTCCCTTCATTCATTAGCGGCTAATGGGAACAACTACTTTACATTTACCGCTAAAGCTTTGCTGTTAAAGCGTCTTCAGGTTATGAAGGAAGAGCAGGAACGCCTCGGGTTTATCTCTGGCCTACGTTCTGTATTCATGAACACTTTCAGGGCTGGTTGTCGCTGGAAGCTTTTCCTCACCAGCGCTGATACGCAGGTTTTCGTACCAATACCGAATCAATACTTCTGGTTTTAATTTGAAAAGCGTAACTGTGAGAAAACGGTTTGATTCCGATGCTAAAGGGGGCCAACGTGCCACAGCAGCCTCAGTCTCCACCAGAGGAACGAGAGAAAAGGACGCGGAGACGTTTGTACTTTCGTCGGATCTGCAGTCACGTAAAAACAGAATGAAACAGTGCAACTGTGAAAATAACACGAGTAAATCCCTTAAAAATAAAGCTTATAGCACAAAGGAAGTGACTTTAATTAAAACATTAATCACTGAAAATTGGCCAAGACAAAGCATACAGATCCATCATCGTCATTCATATAATACAGTGAATACGCTCGGCACCACTTAGCAGGTGTTTCAATTAACTAGTGTTTGTTACATACTCAGTAAGTGACGGAGCTGAGAGAGACCTGGTCCTCAGACCTGATACTGAACGGTGAGGAGGGACAGAAGCTCCGGAAGGTTTCTGGGAGAAAACGAACGTTTCACCACAAAAACCCAATTAGACTTCCTGTTGATTATTTACAGACAGAGCTGGATGTCCCCTGTGGGATTTTCTTTATTCTGGAGGACAGTTTGCCTTAAATTAGAGTCTAGTTCCTGGAAATCGCTTCCATTTCAAAGTCAGTATGTACACGAAGGCCGGTCAAAGGTCTTGACATAAATTGGTTTTATGTTGTAATTTTAATGCTGTTCTTCAAAAACCGATTTCAGCATTTAGACTGATGGACAAAAGGTTTTAGCACCAAACGAGAGGTGGGAAATAAACGGTACGGCTTCAGGTTTCATCAGGATGCATCAACAATCAAATTCTGAATGTTTACGGACGAACTCTCCAGAGTTTCGGTTCATATCTTCAAGGTCTTTCGCATTCTGCACGTATGTACAACGACACAAACGATCGACACTTAAATCCGTCCGATCAATGAGGGGAGGGGGATCAGTCTCTGCTGCTGGACATTTGCTTCGTTACAAAAATAAATGTCTCCTCTGGTATCAAAATAGACGACAATCTTTATCTCTCGTGGTTTCTGGAGGCTTCCCGGTGCCGGCGGCAGACCGCGGCCCTCCACGGTCTGCAAACCGTCAGCGGCGCCACGCGGCGGACTGAATCTGTGGAATACACGTTTTGTATTTACACGCTCAGCTTGGAGCTGAACTACACGATGGCAGGGAGGGGCTCTTTGCTGAACGTTTGGGTACCTACTTTTCGTCTTTCACAGCTTGTTTTGGTGGCGTTTAACTCTGGAAACGGTGACGGCGGCGAATGCCCTTCTTCTCCGGTTTGCTGAAGTTCAGAGCAAAGATCTGATCCTTGATTGTCAGGGTCAAAGGTGTTTTTAAAAAGGCAGCCTGGGGCCACGGTAACGGACACGTGTGGTCGGGCAGACGGACGGCCGGACGGACGGCAGAACAACACGAGGCGGCGCTGTCGACAGGGTTCCTACATGAGGGCGGCCATGATGAAAGACTGCTGAGGACACCTGTCCACTCTTCACCTGCAGCCAGGCAGACACTGCACCACGAGCCCCCGACTCACTTCAACCTCACCAATCTTTTAAGATTTCCTGATTAATGAACCAAACATTTAACGTTTCAGTCAGTTTTATCTTTTTCTCACTTTGTTCAAAGTAGAGCTGCACAAAGCAACGATGCCTTCACCTCTTTCTGACAGCCTCACGTGTTTTTCCATCCACCTGCTTTATTGCACATGTTGAATTTGTACAAGAAAAAATACGGAAATGCAGAAAATCAGAAGATCTTACACAGTTGAAAAGTTTTCACACGTCTGAGAAGGCTGGTGCATCGATAAAAGCTAAACAGCCGCAGACGAGCTCGTCAGGTCCGTGTGGATCGATGAGGAGACTCTAATCTTCCTCCAATTAACACAAGAAACAAACACAAACGTCATATTTTCATCTTGTTTTCTTAATAATCACTTAACTGTGGATGGAAACACATTAATTCCTGCTTTCTCCCTATTTCTTTAAAATCCTTTTCAGATTTGGTGACGCTCAGACGGAAAACCAGCCGATGTCGAGCAGGCGGTCGTCTCGTTTGACCTCATTAGACGCCTGAACGCCACGCTGCGGTCAGTCAACCGCTGCGTTAAAGAAAAACATGCAGTGTCTGCCCGGCGTTACAGATGAACAGAGAAAGTATTTAAAGAAGGGGACAGGTGGCGCTGCAGCTGGAAACTCTTCTCCATCATGGTGGCGCTGTTTTCTCTAAATGCTTCCTCTGGTCTAGGATTCGTTACGAGTTTCATACCTTTTAATACAAAATGTGCATGAGGTGTTGTCGTGAAACTTTCTCACACTCTATAATAATCTGTTCAGTCCAGAGGATCGGTCCTGGTCAGCAGTTTTCCAAACGCACACGGGAACCCTGTTTGGAACCAGGACAGAAAGCGTCCAAACCAGACGCTGCTGGAGTTGTAAAGAATTATACAGAGAGGCAGGAAGAGAAAGAAGAAAACACTGTTTGTCGTTGCTGTTCAATACTGCGGTCAAACTGTAGCTGTAACACCTTTTTAGCAAAACACTAAAAAAATAAACAAAGCGGCTCCGCTGCCCAGAGCAGCTGGCGTGTCCTTTCAAAATAAAAGTCGTCCTTTCCGAAATGTAACTGCAGTCGTCACACACATGCGGCGCCTGGCATGTCGGCAGGCAAATCAACATGAGCTAAATTAACCAGAGATTAAATCTTCCGAGAACCGGGAGCAGGACACAAAGCGAGTCGTCCCGGTGACGTGTCCCATCCAGTTTGTTTCTTTGTTGTGTCTCTACCTGGAAAACCAGGTAACAGACGATTTCAGACAAGAGCACACCTCACTGAAGTAATGTAGGTAGAAATACGCAGGTAAATCTAGATTCCTGGTCTGGGTAGCTCACAGAAACTTTAAAAAACCTCCATCCATCACAATCCTCCAGATCAGCTGATGAAGGAGAATATTTCCTCTTTCGTCAGTCGGCTCTCTCAGGTTTTACCCTGTTTCCTGTGTTCTGAGGTGAGTCTGGTCTCGAAAGTCCATCGAGTCAGGAGATGAACATCTGAAATGAAGGACTGGATTTATATTTGAACTCCTGCCACTGTGGAAGTTTGACAGAAGTAAAGACAGGTGGACAGAACCGAGACGCTGGGTCATCTTTGTGGAAACAGAGAACTGAGGCTGATTAACACGTCTGCACAAAGCGACAGCTGACCGAGTTCTCCTGGTTTAAACTTGGAAAAAAAAACACCATCTTAAACAGAGGAGTCAGTGGTCAGACCAAGGTGAACACACTGGATAACAGCCGTGTCAGCCCAGGTCGGGTCCGGGTCCAACCCCCCCAGCGGAGACTAAAAACAAAGCCAAACAAGGTTGGTGAGTTTCCTTTGATTCCAGATTAGAACCAAAACAAACATTTATTGATCTGAGGTCCACTATGTTAAAACAAAGTCTAGACCCCGCTTCTAGCCAGGCCTGAGTCCACCTGGAGTCCAGACAAGTTGGTTTGGTTTCGCAAAGTTTTGTTTTACACAGGTCCAGTCAAACACTGGTGCTGGTTCCACTAGGAACCAGTCAGAACCAGAACCAGGTCCTGGGTCATGACTGCAGTCAGGTTTGGATCAGATCTGGTTTCAGTCAGGTGGTACTTCAGAACTGAAGGGTCCTCTGAAGTGTGTTAAAAATCTGAACCTGATCGGAGTCCGTCTTGGCCCGGGGTTCTGGTTTGGTTCTGTTGGGTTCCTCTCAGGACTTGTCCCCCAGCTGAGACTGCTCCATGGACCCCTCCTCATCCGAGAGACCTGTTTCCACGGTGATGACCAAGGACGCCACTGAGGCGCTGCTCGCCATTGGCTGCAGCTCACCTGGAAGAGGGAGGAAGACGTGGTCAGACTGAAGAGTTCTTCATCTCAACCTGCCTCACAGAACATCCCGACTCAGCAGGAAAAACACGAATCACAGAAAGGAAGAAAAATGTTCCGTTAATGCGACTTTAACCACAAACACCACGAGGGAGTGTCATGTGGCAGAATCGCCACTGGGTGTCAGTATAACACCACTCACCTGCGGCTCAGTGACCATACAGTGTGTGTTACCTGTGTGTGTGTGTGTGTGTGTGTTACCTGTGTGTGTGTCGGTGGTGGCTGTCACTGGGCTGTCTCTCAGGGTGTCAGGGTCCTGGTAGTCCTGTGGGAGCCCCACCCGTCGCACACCGGGGTCCAGCACCACCGAGGAGCCGCCCTCGCTCAGCGTGCCATCACTGGACGCCCCGGACACCACGGCCTCCAGGGCCAAAGCTCCGACTCCGCCCACCCCGCCCCCGCCAACACCGCCCAGGGCCAGGTCGTAGTCCAGCGGCAGGTCGTCCAGACAATCTGCGTTCAGCTGCGGAGAGAGAAGACGTCACTGAGACTCTGTGATGTTTTCAGAAACGATCTTTCTTCGTTATTTACTGATTAACAGAAATCTTCAGGGTGTAAAATGACACGAAACAGCGAATCAAGAACTTTCCCAATTTAAATGAGACAATAAATGATGGAAGTAAACGAGACTAAAGATGTGACACTTCCTGTTTTTGCTGTTCGTTCCTGGACTCAGCCAATCAAAAACCCTCGATGTCAGAACGTTTTCCTGCCAGGCTGGACGAGGGTTAGGGTTAGGGTTTTATTGAACTGGGCTGGAAAAAACTGTTCAGTCTCGATGAAACCATCAAAACTCGATGCTGTTTCAGTTTACTACAAAAGGATGAAACTTTTTTTTCTGGTCAAATTATTATTTGGCCGCAGCTCGACCGTTTGTACCGTTAGCTGTAACGTTGTCCAGCCTTCGTTACTGCAGCCGAGGGTTTGAGTTGGCCTACTTACACTGGTTTCATGATCCGTGACGAGAATTTAAAACTGGGCTACTTTCATGTGGATTGGGCAGCTTCTGTGCTCTATTTTCAGTGTTATCTCGATGCTGAAGCGTTCAGACGACATTAAATCTGTTGACGTGTTCGTTCAACTATTAAAACATCCTCTGCGGCTCAACTCTCCACGGCCCGCCCCCGTCAGACTCACAGCGATGCCCAGAGCTTTGAGGATGTTCATCTTGCACATGGGACACGTACGATGGTCCAGCAGCCACGGATCCACACAGCTCTTATGGAATAAATGTCTGCAGAGAAAGAAAACATCCTGCTGTTAATCTGCATTCACTTGGTGCAGTTACACAAGGCTAGACACGCTTGTTGTTTCTTATCTCGTGCGATACGTAACGAGCCTCGGTTAAAACAAACAGCCGTTGTAGTCGCGGCCTCTGCTTTCCACAAAACCCGAAAATATTCTCCTCCGATCACAGGAAAGCATGCCGTCCTGAGCTGAACCGCGTGAACAGATAACAGTTCCCATCAACACAAAGTCATTGTGTGATCACATGACAACCAAAACAAGAATCACACAAAGGTCCTCTTTTCATGATCAGTATCAATCGAAACAAATCGTTATTTTAGCTTCGCTTACAAAACACTGTTTCTGCAGCGCTGAAGGCGTGACCACACGTCCTTCAAATACTTTGTACAAATCTGTGGAATTCCCCTTTATGACCCCAGAAACACCGACCGTGTTTACTGCTGACAGGGAGTCAGTTTATTAGGCAGCGCTAAAGGTTCCTGAGCCTGATTTAACCCTTTTAGACCAAAACAGACCTACAACACCTGAGGAATCAAACGCAGTAAAACGCAGACGAATGAGACGACAACATGCAACAGCTGACCAATGTGACGTTTTTTTAGCCTTTATACACCTGCAGCTGTCCTACAGAAAGTGAACTGAGTGTCTGGTTCCTTCGGGTTCAGGTTTCCTGTCTGCGTGTGGGGGCCTACCTGCAGGGCAGTATGCGGACCACGTCGTTGGCCTTGTACCCTTCGATGCAGACGGCGCAGTTGTCGAAGTCGGCCTCGGTCTCCTGGTCGCCCTTCCTGATGGTGCGAACTTGGAGCTTGCTGATGGCCTTCTTCGCCGCGTCGCCGAGACGACGCTGTGGGACAGAGAGGAGGTGACAGAGAGGTTTGACCTCAGGTGAGGGGGCAGCGGTTCCAGATGTCTGAAGAGGTTTCACACAGCTTCACCGTGACTCCGAGCACCAAACCAGACCAGCTTCCTGTGGGATCTGATCTGATCCTTCAGCTTCTTGTGACTCTGCAGCACGATTACAAACCCTTCTCTTTGTGAAGCTTAAAAAGGACTTTTCACACAGACATTAAATCACTGTCGTTAGCCCCCCCCTCAGACGCGGTGATTAATGATCGCTTGTGCAAACGGTGATTCATTCATTTCACAAACTGATCGTCGTGATCTTTCTTCATCTGTGAACCTGCTGATCCTCTCTGACACAAACTCACCTGGAAACAACCTTCTCCCTCATCAGCTTCACTGGTTTTTATAAACATCTGCTGATTCTGAATCTGATGCAGCAACACGTCGGGACAGGAGCAGCTTTAAAAAAATTACACTACAGGTTGATTTTAGTTCTGCATCATATGATAGGCTGGAATCATGCTGGTTTTTCTGTTGGTTTGACTTGAGTCTACACCAGTCAGGTAAAATACTCGAGCACAGTAAAACCACCTGAAACTTGTTCTTAACTACAGCGTGAAGACGACTGATCAGGACATTAAAATGAACACATTTCTTCTGCTGAACATCACTGGCTGTGTTTGCCACCGGTGAGCTTTGCTACCATTCACTGGATTTTAAGATCTGTCATATGATAATCATGACAGAAGTGAGAATTCATCTGTGTATCCGGCCTGTGGTTCAGATTTCCTCCATGAGGCCTGTAGTTCTTCTGTAATTCAGCTGGCTGAGAACATAAAGCTCCTTTCCAGAGATAATCACTGAGCCATGTCCCCTGGTGACCTGCATGACTGGATATCTCAGAGCTACCTGGTGTTTGGTTTGTAAATTATTCACAGAAACATCACCAGTGTTTTAATCGTCACGTGAGGTAAACATGTCGATGCGTGGTGATGTGTCGTTCTGTGTGTGTGTGTGTGTGTGCGCGTGTGTGTACCTGGTTCCTGTCTCGTGCGTTGGCGTATCTGAACCTCTGGATGTAGTAGAAGACGAGCCAGGCGAGAGAGATGATCATCAGCACGATGAAGGAGATGGAAACGAACACCACCGACGTCCTGCTGACGTATTTCTGCAGGTTCCTCGTCCCGATGGTGATCGTCATGGTGACCGTCACGTTGCGCTCCAGCAGCGACGCGACCTCTCGGCCTTTTGGCTCCGGGATCATGATGGCGACCACCTCGCCCGTGCCTGAAGGGGAGGCGCACGCTGTAAGTCAGCCAGCACACTGAGACGTTCAGCTTTATTAAACCAAAGAGACGCAGGAAAACTGCCCCATCAGTCATCAGACGACGTTCAACCATCCAACGAGCACTTCGGTAAAGTGACTGATTACTTTCCTCGGAGCAGAGTGCTGACCTTCGGACAGGAAACACGCACAGAAAAATGAGTGGAGGCTGGTACGAGCTGATCTCGTGGTTCAAACCTTCTTGGTAAAAAATAATACCAGATACTTTCAGATACTTAAACAGAAAAAGAACGAACTTTAAAAACTGAAATAACTGTCTTGACACTTGGAGGCAGTGGAAACAAGTCATGAACCGTTGACATATTATCACTTTTTAAGCTGATGTGGTGAACTTGTTCGCAAACAGTTGCTTATTTACACATCCAGGTAATTTAAACACAAGATACTTGTGCTCAAAAAGAGGATTCATTCTCAGTGAAGAACCTTGGAGCTCTAATCTGCCTCTATACCTGCCAAAGAGCAGTGACACGTCTCTGGGGGTCATCAGGTGGAAACCTCCCGTCAACGGTGTTTCTCCTACTTAGTCCCACGACACCTCCAGGAGGTTAGGCAGTGAACTCCGGCGTCCCAGAGTCACCCCCCCTAGTGCCAGTTCACACTGCTCCTACACAATCCAAACAGCACCGCCACGTTCAACTGACCCAGAGATGCTCCAGGTAGTGGCCAGTACCGATGCTACCATTTAACTATTGCTAATGCTAACCGCTAAGAAGAACAGAAGAAGACAATACAGTACGATGCTACCATTTAGCTAATGCTAATGCTAATGCTAACTGCTAAGAAGAACAGAAGAAGAAAATACAGTTCCGATGCTACCATTTAGCTAATTTTAAGTGCTAACCGCTAACTGCTAAGAGGAACAGAAGACAACAATACAGCTAGATTCACCTATACTGTTAATGTTAACTGCTAGATGTCAATGCTAACTGCTAAGATACTATCATACTACCACCGCTTTAGCTATTGTTAGCTGCTACAATGCTACCACAGGCCTAGATGCCACATGTAACTGCCAATTGCCACACTACCATCATCTACCCCTGCCTCTCACCAACTGCACCAATAAAAGATGGGAATACAAACCCTGGTTCGGGTAGGGGGTAGAAAGTTTAGAGGGTGCTGAAGGTGGAGGCCTAAACCACAGACTAGATTTTACAGCCTCTTCTAACATTTCCTTCAAGTATTTATGTATTTATCTAGTATTTATGGAGCAACATGATCACTGATTTGGAGTCAGGTTTATGTCACATATATAATAATATAATAAGTTCAATATGGACTCTTTTAGCTCCGTCTCCACTATGTTCAACGGTTGCAGCGGTCACTGTCTCAGAAAATTTCATGGTGTCACAGTTCGACACAGTTATTATCATCATTACTGTTTTATTTTCATCAGGAAAACATTTGCTGAAACAATCGGCTGATCATCAAAACAGCTGCCGATTCATTTTCAGTCGATCGACCTCGCGCTCGCTCGACTGACAGCTTCAGATGTGAAGCGCGACCACGTCCGCTCGCTGCTTCCTGTCACGGGCCGTGCTGCAGCTCTGAGCCGCGGTGAAATCCTGCAGATTGTTCATTGATCCAATGAAAACTTCTCCTTATCAAACTCCCCCCTGTCACTATGACTACCAGCTCCTCGCCCACCCACCGCAGACGGCCAGTCTAAAAATAAACAGCAACCCTCGAGATGGCGGATGACGTGTCGCCTCGCCCGGCTTCATCTGAGCGCGGATCCATCTTTGGAAAGAAGTTTCAGCACTCGGTTATATAAGAGACTCCAGGATTACTACAGTTACTACAGAGTCAGTACATTTCTGTAATCACACAGCAGGTAATACCACACACACACACACACACACACACACACAGACACAGACACAGACACACACACATACAGAGACACACACACAGACACACACAGAGAGACACACACAGAGAGACACACACACACAGACACACAGAGACACACACACACACACAGAGACACACAGAGAGACACAGAGAGACACACACACACACACAGACACACAGACACACAGACACAGACACAGACACAGACACAGACACAGACACACAGACACAGACACAGACACACAGACACAGACACAGACACAGACACACACAGACACACACAGACACACACAGACACACAGACACACACACACACAGATGACTTTGATCTCAGTTCAGTGACAGATCGTTATTTCTCTGCAGGTAAAGGTGTTGGAGATGAGCTCATCTTATTTAAGAGATTCAATCTGCTGATTTTCATTATTATTACTTATTTCTTCTCTTACTGATGACTTTAAAATGTAAATGTCGCAGATTATTTAATGTTTTCCTGAAACGTTATTAAAATGTGAACTAAACTGGCAGCTTCACCTGAATGCTAACGTTAGCGTGGAAACACGCTCACAGTGACAGTGCTGACACGCTGATGGTTAACAGGTCACATATTTACCGTGCTGACCATCTCAGTTTAGCATGTTAGCATGCTAACATTTCCTAATTAGCACTAAACTCAAAGGGCCTGTTAGTTTTGCAGGTATTTGGTCTTAAACCAAAGTTGAGCATAAAATATTAGACTGACACATCCTTCAGACATCACAGCGACTGTAGATCTTGCATGGCAGAGGTCAGTCCGATGGATGTGTTCAGTTAGTTTGTACGGCCCTGGAAGGACGTTCTAAAGAGAAACTGGTCCTTGACGTGGAAACGCTTCCCTCCCCCGCATTAGTCAGTGACAGCGGTCAGAAAACTCTGGTCTGCTTCTGAGACGGCAGCAGTGATTTTGTGTGTGGAGGAGGAAGATGAGAGCAGAGGAGAAGCAGATGTTAGCACGCCGTGCTAACCAGAGGTCAAAGGTCAGAGCGTGCAGCCGGTAATGATTCGGCGTCGACAGAGGAGTGAGACGCCGACCTTCAGCAGCTGCTCGTTCTGAGGCCGTCAGCGACACGTTAACAGCACGAACGCCCTGCAGGTGCGAGGATAAACATGTGTTTGTGTTTGTGTGCATTCAGGCTGCTTCATCCAACTCAGCGATCTCTAAAGTTTGAGGTCGCCCTTGTGACTGAGGCCTGACCGACCCGCCCCCATAAAAGCCCAAAGGTAGAGAAAAACACTGCAGAGGGAGATTCACGTCCTCAGCGGGACACGACTGCAGCAACAACAGTCACAAGTCTGCTTTCAATTCAATATTTACTGTGAAAAACTTGTTTATCAGCAACTCTGAGTGAAGACTGTCAGCCATGAAGACGTGGGGGGAGACAGACTGCAGTCACACCTGCAGCCAGGTGTTTGTACAGTAACAGTCAGTTACGCAGTAAACACACTTCCTGTCTTTCTGCTTTAATATGTGTGTACATTACTAACACACGCCTCAAACACTGAACAGAGGAATGAAATTAATTAAGTCAACATGCTTTTAATGAACAAACTGCACCTGCAAACGGAGCGTGCTCACATCGCAGTCGCCAACACTTTACCTGAGGCTGACAGCATCTGATTGGCCAAGAGTGAAGTCATGTATTTAATTATTTAGAAAGGCTGAATTGATTTTTTTTTTTGAATGAGATATTTTTATAATTTTAGCATCTAATTATCAAAAATGCTACGAAAGAGCAAGACAGCGAAAACCACACGAACCCCAAACCTCTCCTGAGTTATCCAACAGATGATCTAACAGTGACTCAGCAGTTTTACTTCGACATTGCAGTAATTTTCTACCACAATGCACTGAGTCGGTTTCTGTGCTAAAGATATCGCATTTAACATCTCACCCGACCCCCCCCCCCCCAAAAAAAAAAAAACCAGATTGAAATAAATATTCTGAGGAAAACAACACACAACTTTTAGGCGTTTGCTCAGAAGCTGATATAATTGCTGTGTGTGTGTGTGTGTGTGTGTGTGTGTGTGTGTGTGTGTGTGTGTGGTTCGTCCACACGTTGCATAAACTACCCCGAGGCCGGCACTGAACTCCCATCAACCCCTCAAAGAGAGCAACAAAAATCGATTAGTCTCTGCCTAAAAATCCACCCCTGGGATCAACGTCGCTCTAACACACATGCAAACATTTGTTCTTCTACAGCTGTGAGGACCGTCGCCGAGAGTACACACCCTCGAGCCACAGGACGCAGTAAAAAAACCCAAAAACAGCCTCTGAAGAGGTGACATACAGATGAGAATGATGGTTCAGGCTCATCACTTCCTGTTTCTCTGCACACACTGATGACAACCAATCGCAGAGGAGCTTCTATCTCTAAACCTGCTGCTCGTTTCTTTGGTTCACCTGTTCAACATCCAGCTGCTGTACCGTCAGAAAACAGAGCGAAACCAAACGGGCTCGTTGTTGTGAGCAGCTCTGAACTAATCTGCGGGATGAAGAGAGGAATGATGAATCCGGCTGATTCCACAGTTGGATTAACACTCTTTCACAGCTGAAAGGTCTGACCGGACCGGGGACGCACCCATCAGGCCTTTTCTCCCCCAGTGCACATCCTGGTCCGACACCAGCGCTCTCGTTCCCGAACATTTAACGTCTCCCTCGTCGTTGTTTTCGTGTTTATCTGCTGAGAGGGAGCGTTTCTAAGAGCAGATATCGCCATGTCTCTCCTGCAGTGGAATGAACACGCTGCACGGCCTGGTCCTGTCGCGATGCAGACATGAAACACACCTTTCAAAACGCCCACATTCAACAGGAACACTAAGAAAGCTGTCAAAAAAATCTGTCATAATGTTCGGGGTGACGGATCTAAAGATGGGAAATTAAATTTGAAGTGTTGAAGTTGTCTGAATCATCTATCTGTGTGTTACCGTTTTTAAAATCTCCATCGTTATGGGAACAACAGCCTCCGAGCTAGCGACCGGCATGTTGATCTATGCTCAAAAAGGCAAGTTACGCTAACGTGATCGCTAACGATACAAACGTAAACATGCTAACCGCTGTTACTTTATCTTTTGTATGGACCAGAACCCCCCCCCCCCCCCCCCCCCCCCCCACACACACACACACACACCAGGATTTCGCAGGAGCAGCGTGGCTGCATCCTGGCCTTAGCATCGGCCAAGACGACCGTGACTGGTTTAAAGAAACAGAAACCAGCCTGGGCATTTATCCCTGCACCAGACACCTGGAAGTATGAGCAGGGTTTCTGACATCACAACTAGTTGCAGCTATGCAACCTGCACAAGTGATGTGAAAACCGTCAGTGGTGGAATGAAACTCAGACAGATGCTCAAACACAGCAGGTCAGCGCGGTTCTGAGGTGAACATTTCCATTTATGCTACTTTATACTAAATATTTCCACTGCATCCAAGAGGCAAAGCCTGTACTTTTACTCAACTACATTCATCTGATGGCTACAGTTACTTTGCAGAGTCTCATCAAAACAAAATACACAATGAACATTAAATTATGTTGCATTATTATAAAGATACACACATATAAAGAAGTTTAAATAAGCTCCACCTTCACCCGCTGCAACATTAACGATGATTACACATTAATTCAGTAATAATTAGACTCATTCTGTAATGGGCCACTCTGCATAACGAATACTTTTCCTTTCGGTAATTAAAGTATATTTTGATGCCAACACTTCTGTACTTTTACTTAAGTAAAAGTTGGAATGAAGGACTTTCTCACATATCATTACTTTACTAAACGTCCAGATGGTTTCAATCTTTTTTTGAGAAAAAAAAACAAGTATTTGCTGGTTCCAGCTTCTTCCAGGTGAAGATTTGCTGCTGGTCTTTGGTTTATATGGCAGCAAACTGAATATCTTTGGCTTTTGTCTGATAGAAAACGGGAATCTGAAGATGATGCTCTGGAAAAATGTAACCCACATTTTTCATTATTTTCATACTTTTATACACAATCAATAAAATACTGACAAATAATCAAACCAAACTCCACAGCACGACGTTACATGTGTCTGGATAACAAGCTGACCTTTGAACCCAGCACAGTCGCTGTTTCTGGATTAAAGAAAGTTTCCCAGGAAGTTCACCAGGGCTGGAGAACGAGGGAAAACTGCCAGACCGACTGCAGCCCCCGTCAGGAAACGACCCTGACACTGAAAACATGACCATGAGAAAGTTGATTCAAAGTAAACAGATGCCCCCGACTTAGTATTTCTGGGTCTGGGGACCTCCGGGGATCCCTGAAGGAGTTTCCAGCTGACCTGGGAACAGCTGTGAGTCTGTTACTTCACTCAGCAGCACCGACACAGTGCATAAAAACCACCATTTAGACTGGGGGAGCTCGGCTCCCGCTCTGATACGACAGCACAGGCAGTCTGTTATGTAATGCAACGCTCACTCATAACTGCTGACAAATGTCACATTGAGTTTCTCTGGATGGACTCGGGCTTCTATCGCTCGATGTGGATGCAGTGTGTCCGGGAATCCCCAGATACACAGACCAACAATAATCAGATAAATATTTAATGTGATGAAACCGAGAGTATTACGACACAGCAGCAGAGCAGGAAACTGGTCCAGCGGTGTCAGAGACCTTCAGTCAGCAGTTTGTCTCCTGGCACCAGGAACAAGTGAGATAACCAGTTGAGGCAGACTGGGATCCAGTTCAGACTGCTCCACACCGACGGTCACTTTTCTCAGCACGCTTGGAGTTGCAGCTACGTATTATTTTCATTACAGAGTCACCTGCTCATTGTTTTCTTGATTCACCAATTAACAGTTTGGTCTGTAAAAGGTCAGAAAAGAGGAAAATATCCTTCAACACTTTCCAACAGGTCTCTGAAAGAGCAACAGTCCACAACAGGAGCTCAGTGTGTCGATAAAAAGCAGCAAAGTCTCACATTTGAGTCTAAAAATGTGTCCATAATGTGACAGTGATGTGGGCCAACGTGATGAAACAGAAACACATGGAAGTGAAGCGCGTGTTAGAGAGAAGACAGTCCAGCAACCTGCACACCTGAGCTACTACTAATCAATCAATACACCTACCAATCAATCAGCTCGCTCTCTGTGACAAATCACATTAACATGAAAGCCGATGGTGCCTGGTTTCAGAATGAATCAGACCATCGGGACCACACTGTACCTGGATGAGGCATCGTGATGGTGTCGTTAGCATTAGTGGACCCCACGTTGAAGATGACCACCGCTGAGGCGTTGTGGGCTGCGGCGTGGCGGATCTTGTCCTTGTAGGTGCAGTTGCCCCGGGCGATCAGCGCTATCCAGGCCCCGGCCTGTGCGGGCACGGCGAACCGGGTGTTGGGGTCGCAGGCCTGGCGGTCGTGCGGGGCGGCGGGAAGGACCACCACCCCCTTGGCGTCCCGCTTCGGCGAGTGCTCCCCATACCGACCGCACTCCGTCTTCTCGGTGCGGAGCTCCGAGGTGGCCGGGTCCACGTAGGTGATGTTGACGAAGGCGGTGTACCACTCCTCCCGCTCGGCCACGGTAAAGTCCAGGCACAGCAGGTGGACGAAGCAGAAGGAGAGCAGCCACGTAGAGAGGGCCAGGCTGCGGCAGGCCGCCACAAGAGAGCCCGGGGCCATGGTGATCCTCCGAGGTGATAGCGAACCGTCGGTCGGTCGGAGGAGCCCGATAGCGTCTACACTGCAGACGCCTACTCCACCATGTTATCAGTGGGCTGAGCAGGAGGTTACTTAATCGGCCTTTCGTTATAATTTCGACGCCCAGCCCCTTTCGCCCGCTCCCTTCTTTAATTCCTCCCGTGTTATTTTCGTGTTTTCAGCCGCTTCCCACCGGCGCTCTCAGGCTACCTAGCAGCAGACGCCTATTAGCCGTTTCCATTCCCAACCGTCACCGAGAACAAAACAAAACGACCCACGGGAAAAGCCCACACGCAGAAACAGCAGTGGGCAAAATCAAACGCGCGGACGACGCGACTTCACCTCGCCGAAGGAAAACACCCGGCAGTGGGTTCACTTTTCGACAAAGTTAGCAGTTAAAGTGGAGAATATTTAAAGCTAGCTAAGCACTGCAGGCCACCTAAACTGCATTGTTTTGACTGGGCCTGAGCGGACCAGTGTGAAGGTAGCGCCAATGGGAAACAGCATTTCCGGTTAGAAATCCAAAATAAAACACGTGTTATTTGATTAAAAGCTTGTGTTGCTAAATTACAACTTTAATCACGCACCATGTAATTAGGCCACAATGTTCTTTCTGAAATGTCTGTTATATCAGACATCCTATCAGTCAAATTTCACCATTGATAGACTATTCCGTTTGATTTTGAAGGATTAAACGTTTTATTTCCGTTATGAATTGTTCTGACTCTGTTTGACTTGATGCAACTTACGTTGTGCATTAATCCCGAACGGCGCCACCTCGCGCCCCGGCAGAGGAACTGCTGCTGTACCCCCAAACAAGACATTTTATGGGATCTAATTTCACGGGATTCAAGCTTTAATAGCATTTTATATTTTGTCTTATTTCTAAAACATAATAATAATTTAAATCTGTAAGCATCAAATAATGTAAATGTAGTGCAGTAAAATGCACATTTGTCTCCAAGATGTAATGGAGTAGAAGTAGAGAGCAACATAACATGGAAATACTGAACTAAAGTGTCTCTAAATTGTACTATTTTCATTATAGATTCATCTGTTCGTTGTTATCTAGATTCATCAATTAACAGTTTTGTCTGTAAAAGGTCAGAAAAGGGGAAAGTGTCCTTCACACTTTCCTACAAGGTCTCTAAAAGGCATTTTCTGCCTGAGCAGCAGTCCACAAGTCACAGAAACTCAGTGTGCCATGATAAAAAGCAGCAATCTCACATTTTAGGGTTATACAACTGTAAATACAGCGTGTCTGAACTCAGAATCAAAAAACACAAGAAATCTGAAAATGTCATCTTGCTGTGATGGAAATCTTTCTCTATATTCTGACATTTAAACAGACATTTAACACTGTTGTTGTCTGTATTTTCTCTGTGTGCTTCAGTAGATCTGCACTCTGTCAACAGTGCACTGATCTTAAATAAAAACCTGTCAACTCAATTAATTTCCACCAGTAGATAAAAAACTGCTTTGAAAGACACTTAAAAACAGCATCTTCTTATTTCTGAGAATGAAAATGTATAAATTTACATGAATAAAAAATACATAATCAATGTCAGTGTTCATTTATGTAACACTAATGTATTATTCACTTGAACACAGAAAAAATTTTAAATTTTAAAAGTTCATCGTCTCTGACGTGTCTGCAGATTTAATTGGTCTCGTGAGCGCAGACATCGGCTGATTACCTTAATGCCAGATATTTACCCAGTTCATCAGTCTACCACTAATTCAACTGACAAATCTAGACTTTTCTCTGATGACATTTCTTTAACGTCACAGAAGCGTCTTGAAATGTCTCATTTTATCTGACTAACAGTCCAGAACCCAAAGATATTCAAGAAATGATTATGAACAACAGTGGATGAGCTGGAACCACAGAATAAATCTGACTGAACTTTTTCTTCTAATCACAAACGAACTGAAAAAACGCCTGTCGGCTTCTGGGACAAACTGTGGGACCCAAAGGGGGCCCCCTAGAGGTCTAATCCAGCCCTGCATCAGTGAACATCATGAACCATTTGTCTTAATTAATTTGATATTTGACTTAAAAAAATCAAGTATGAATTTATTGCAGAAATATGTTTGTAAATCAAACACCTGCAGCCACAGTGAACAGCACAGAGGATCATTCTGAACATAATAATGACATTTACATTCGTATATAACACAACACACACTTAAAACGATAAAACGATCTTAGAGTAAAAACTTCTGTACAGAAACTAAAAATAAACTGTGAGTGTGTTCATCCGAAGCTGCCGTCTGGAGGTCTGTACAGTTTAGGGAAAGTGAGGAGCTGAACGCCGCTGAAGGCGAACTTCCTGCTGCCCACGTTCTTCTGGACGTTCTCCATCCTGCAACCATCCCTGCAAACACACACACACACGCACACACACACACGCACACGCACAAATTAGAAAGGCATTTTTTACGGTCTCACATTAAATCATTTCCTCTTTATTCTGTCACGGTGCAGCGCGGCTCTAATCACGCGCTGCTGACAGCTGTATAATTAACGTTTCCTAACACGACTTCTGAAGCTGCTGAACTTGTTACGACTCGAACGTCTGCAGAGTGAAATTCTTTTGGCTCTTTGGTAACATGAAACGTTCCGGCAGACAGTGCAGAACAGAAGCCTTCAGGGCCTTCAGTAACAATAAGAACATGTTCTCGTACGGGGCCCTTTGAGTTTTTGGGAACTTGTGTTGCTCAGTGATAAAAACTGACGTCGGCATCATCCACGCGGTCCACTTCGTGGCCAGTGTTCCCAGTCTGTGCTGGTCTACTGGTATTTGGCCAGCAGTATAACCAGGCTGAGGATGAGCCAAAGAACCAGCAGGTGAGAGGTCACCAGGAGGAAGGCCACTGGGTACAGGTGTCGTCTGGGAGCTTTAGGGGCCAAACACAGCGGCAGCCAGGAGCTCTGGAGAGCTGAGGGACGCTCCTCAGGGTCGAACCCACAGACAGTGAACCCTGACTGGGCCTGACAGCCCAGCATCTGCCCCCAGGACAGATGAGACCTGGAGGAGCAGTGTGTGTGTGTGTGTGTGTGAGATGAAGGGAGATGAAGAGAAACCAAGGAAATGGATGAAGATGTGACAAAAAAGAGAAGAAAAACAAAAAGAAAAGTTGAAGCAAAAACATTCTGCAACATAAAAATAAGAGGAAAGGAAAACAGGACCAAAGGAGGGAAGTGAGGAGAGAGGACAGACTGGGGAGGGGGGGGGGGGGGGGGCGGCGTGACTGACCTCCTCATGCAGTCGAGCGCGGTGCTGAAGTGTTGCTGGCCGAGTGTGTGTCGCTCCCTCAGCAGCACACACTGCTCCAGAGTCACCGACATCGCTGTGCGGTCCTTCGCACTCTTACAGCTGGTCAGACGCACGCCGTTCACCTTACGGCACACCTGCACACACGTTCACGGTCTGTGATGAGCTCATATACACACACATTTAATTTCTCATTTAATAAGTTTTAAAAGCTTAAACTTCACTGTTAAAGTCAAATCTGAGGATTTACTCAGCGTGGAAGCACCTGCTCTGATCACTTTCTGTCGGCAGCAAAGTTTTTGCCAAATTATGACATTTTTACAAATGTTTGGCTTCTTTACGACGAGCACGAGCTCTCGGTTCCAGCGGGCGCATTCGGTCTCTGTTTCAGAAACGTCCCAGAATACGTGGCGAGTTTATTTTTGATGGACGACGCGTCAATCTGCACAGAGCAGAGACAGGAAGTCAGACACAGGAACGATGTGGGGAATCCGCTTAATCTTCAAAATAAAACGCCGGCACAGACTCCTGATCGTACATCAACAATAAACACGATTAAAACAGACAAATAAAGAAACTGTTTAACGACGAGGCCTTCGCACCCGAGGTAGAAACACAAATATCCACGAAAAACGACCAAATCAGCAAAATGCGAGCAACTCAACAAATCAGACGCTCTGATTCTGAAACGTGTCCGGTGGGGTTTGCAGCTGCAGGTGTGTCGTCACGGAGACGCGCCCGGAGGAACCTCGGGGTCACATTCTCACAGAGCTGCTCGCGTGACTGCAGACGTGCTAAAATGTCATTTTCCAGACTTCCTGTCGCAGACCGGGGACTCGTCTTACCGTAGCAGCGACCCACAGGACCTCCACGTTCTTCCTCTTCCTGGTTTCTACGCTGCGTTCCAGAGAGGACAGCAGCTCTGACAGTGACTGGAGGCCAGCTGAGAGAGAAACGCTGGTTCAGTCTGAGCAACCGGCTGCCTGCAGATACTGTCAAAAAACTTTGGACTGAGACTCACCCGCGTCAGGCAGCCTGTCCGTCAGCGTGCTGCAGTACGCTCTGAGGCGCTCGCAGCTCTGTTGGTTCACTCTCTCCTGCAGCGAGCTGTCGCCAAACCTGAAGCAAACATCGCAAAACCTCGTACGTACATCCTGGTTTATAAAATAATGATTTGAATCATTTGATTGTAATTTCAGAATGTTTACAAACCAAACAATCAATCGATTAATGGAGGATGGTGGAAGTTCACCACTTTGTGAACATAAAGTCACATTAATTGATTATTCAGTGGAAACACCACCTGCATCAAGCCTGTTTCAGACATGTGACCATCCTGCAGCTCATTTTTAGACCATACTGGCCTTCACCTCTACCTGTGGAGTTCTGCAATCAGTCAAATGTTGGGGAGCACTTTTCAGAGCCAATACTGATCAATACTGATTCTAAACTGATTTATATCAGAGTAAGTTGGAGAATGTGTGTGTGTGTGTGTACCTCTCTGCCAGACTCTGCTGCTGGTTAATTCCAATGTTGAAGAGGACAGGATGAACTTGTATCAAATGCCCCTCTTTCAGTTCCCGTGGCAACGACCTGAAGGTCTCCAGGGGCAACGGGACCTCAACAACCAAACTGCCCCTGAACGGAGACGAACACACACTGAGTTGAGGGTGTTCTGTGTGTGTGTGTGTGTGTGTGTGTGTGTGTGTGTGTGTGTGTTTCCCACCATGCTCCACTGAGCGTTGGCAGCAGGTCGTCCGGTTGTTCTGTTTTAGCCTTGGTGACAGTGAACGCAACACCGCTCAGGTCTGCCACACCCACCTCCATGTCCTCCAGCATCCCCAGCTCGTCACCTGACACACACACACACAAACACACACACACACACACACACACACACACACACACACCATGTACCTCTACATGCATTATGTGTAGCAGGTTAGTGTATTTGTGTGTGTGTGTGTGTGTGTGTGTGTGTGTGTGTGTGTGTGAGTACCGTAGGTGCTGAGCAGGCCTTCAAACTGAGCCAGGACTCCGACAGAGTGCAGCTGCTGCAGGAACTCGGGATCCTCCAGACCTCCAAACAGCTTCAACATGAAACCACAGACGACTGCCGAGAGCTGAGAGAGTGGGAGAGTCAAACTCTGAATATTTTCATCACACTGTAAAGAATAACCGACTCATTCACACACTCTCTCTCTCACCGCCTGGCTGAAGACGGCGTGGCGTCTCTGGACGATCTGTGCCGGTCCCTGGGAGACCGTCGAGGACACCGCCCCCTGCAGGACCACGAAGGTCATGGCGGCTCGGGCCTTCCCCACGGCCTCGCGCACGCAGTCTCTGAGAGTGACCACCAGGGGGAGCAGCTGCTCCTGCCAGGAGGACGCAGAGGAGACGGAGGAGGACGCTGGAGGAGACAGACGAGTTCGGCTGTGTTTTAATGAGTGAATCGAAGCTGCTGTGTCGCACTAATAAAACATTTCATTTGAAGTTTTGTTGATTACAGTCAGCGGCATTTGAAACGATCACACACAACAAAATGAACCAAAAATAACAAGTGAGTGTGATCTTTCTTCATACAGAAACTCATATCAGTATAATTGTACTTCAAATATTAGAAACATGGAATAATGTCCCACCGGAGTTCTGAGAGTTTGTGTCCCTGGTAGTTTCCTGCTGTTCTGATGATGTCAGTTCCTGTGGGCGGTCCGCCCGCCCCTGCAGCCGGTCGCCCATGACGATGATGCAGTTGAGGCTCATGGCAACATTCGCCCACGTCCTGTCCTACACAAACACAAACACACACACACACACATATAAAAACAAGCACAACACAATCATAAACACATGAAGATCTCACAAACACACTCCAACTTGCCCATTCTTCATCGTCGTACTCCGCGTCCTGCCGGCTAGTTTCCAGTTGCCATAGCGAGGTCTGTCCCTCCAGATTGGCCGGCGCGATGTCACAGATTAACCCGTTGCTGTGGACGTGGCTGCTGTTGCAGTCGGCCGAGCACTCGTTGTGGATCGCCAACAGGGCGCTTTTCACCAGCTCGTCTTTGAGTGCGTGAACAAATAGTTCTGTCTGAGTGAGAGGGACGGACGGTGAAGACTCTGTATCTGATTTTTGTCTCTGCGGAAAATGTCAGCCGCGTTCTCCTCACCTGCTGAGTCAGGCCGTCCAGGACCTGCTGCAGCCGGGCGGCGTTCAGCTCCAGAGAGACGGACAGCAGCTCCTCAGCCAGCCCGAAGACCAGAGGCTGCAGGTGGGCCACGCTGGCCAGCAGCTGCCTCGCTCTGGAGCTCTCGTCCCGGGAGTAAGAGACGGAGCTGCAGGGCGAGAGACGGGGGAATGAAGGGTGAAGTGCAAACACAATGAAACTGCGAGGGGCTCCGGATCCCGTTTAAAAGGGACTATAACCAGCGGTGTGGTCTGCATCACAGCTAACAATTCAGCAAAATGTTAGCAAATGCTTCCCTGAAAGCAGCCAAACAACAGACTGACATGGCTACAGGTGAGGGACATCTCAAATTTCAATGTTTCCCATTCCTGACGTTTTATGAATATTCATCTAAAGTTCAGTGTTTAAAATCAAAGTGAATTTATGGTGACAGATACCAAAAAGTGAGGTGATATATCTGCAGAAAAACCTCCAACTCGACACGCAATGACCCTAAAACTTTCATGGATTTTCATACAATACAGCAATAAAAGGACATCAACAGCTGTCTGGAACAGCTGGAAAGCCCCCCGTCACAAAATCTAAAGTGGGACAGCAGGCATCTGAAAATGAAGCTAAACCTCCCAGAAACACTGACATGGTGCTTCAAACGATGTCCACACCAGTTTAAGAAGCTCACAGATCACAGCGGGAGGAGAAACAGCTGCAGGAAACAGTTTAAATCCAATCAAAAGGCTTCGACCAGCTGTCGGCACAGGTGAGTTCACCTGTTCGGCCTGCCCACTTCAGCAATCAGAGCCAGATCAGACGCAGACTCGTTTATCCTGTGCAAACATTCAGAACTCTTTTTAATACTTTAATTCTCACTGAAAAGACAATTTAAGGCCACCATGGTTTCCCTTTTCCATCTTTCAGCTCCTCCGAATGATAATTCAACAAAACGGACGTGCATGTGTGCTAATCTACGAAGCAGCGCCACTAATCCCGACAGAGCGGAGATTATAGAGATTAATCCACAGGCAACAATATGAAGAGCTGGATGGAGAGGAAGAGAGTATGAACACAGAAGCTCCAGCTCAGAAAGAGCGAGAGAGCGGACACACACCTGTCTCTGCGCTTGGTGTGTTTGCTCAGCAGTCTCTTCAGACCGCCATGTTTGAAGGACTGGTGGTGGTCGGCCGGAGCGCCGAACGTCATGACCTCGTACCACACGCCTGCAGGGAGAGACTCTCACAATGAGCGGCATCACAAACGCTGTGGCATCTGAATCCACGGTGAAGAGAAGTGAAGACGAGCGTTAGAAAGAGACCGAAGAGGAGACGAAGGCACCTACCCGCGCTGTCTGGACCGGTGACCTCCATCCTCTGACAGTGCAGGTTGGTTGGAACAAACTGAAGGTGTTTGTCTGATTTACTGCTGCTCGACTTGAAACAGGACGAGGCTGCTTGAACGACATCAAAGACATCAAAAAAACAGACATTGACCGTATCACCAGTGCAGAAAACATTTCTCACAAGTCTAAATAAAAGAAAAAGAACAGTTCGACACTGTGGGAGTGACAACAAATGAGACACAAGGTGTTGACGAGCTTTAGAGCTGCTGGTTGGTGGATGTTGTTAGCTTTGGACAGAGCTAGGCTAGCTGTTTCCATCTGCTTTCAGTCTTTATGCTAAGCTAAGCTCCGGCATCATATTTACTGGGCAGATATGAGAGTGGCATCCATCTGCTCAGCTACTCTCAGCAAGAGAGGGAACAGATGACGCTACATTAAAGTGCACATTATCTTTGCACAATTCTTGGTCCATATTTTGCTCATTCAAATCTCTTGTGTACAAACACAGCTCTGATGTTGAAATGTCAAACTGTTCCTTTAAAGGCTCTGAACTATTTGTGCAACAGCTAAAATCTGACGTTGTGGCCCTTTAGCCGACTTCACCTGAGAGCTTGTCGAGCTCAGCAAGCGTTTCCTGATAGCAGCCAATCAGGTGGCTACAGTGGTCGACGACGTCGTGGCGGAGTCCGTCCCAGTGGGGAGAAAGGTCACCCAGCTCCCTCACTTCCTGGACTCTGACAGAGACAGATAACAGAGGCTTGTTTGAGCACGAGCGTGTCGGCCATAACTCGTCTGCTGGTCACACTTATTGCCCGTCCACCTCTCAAACACACACCTGCTCGTGTGCTCGTGTATGAGCGCGCTCAGTAGCTGTTTTGGCAAAGAAAAAGAGAGCGCCGTCTCTGACATCTGTTCCCGGACCAGCAGCCATCTTTGATTCTCCGTCTGAAACCTGTACACCTTGCACACCTGGGCACACAGCACTGCGCGCGCGCACGCACGCACACACACACACACACACACACACACACACAGGAAGGGAAAGTTCTATAAAGATGTATAAACATATATTCATCATGTTCTCTCTGTGTGCTTGTGTCTCACCTGCTCTCATCAATGGACTGTTCTCTTTGTCGTGGACACAGCTGTGAAGACTGTCGCACAGCGCAGGACACTGGGGGAGAGGAGGAGACAGAAACATGCTTACAGTGGGTGACACCTCCTCTGCTAACTCCTCCTCATCCTCCTCCTTCTCGTCTTTCCTCTTTACTATTCTGCAGCCACACGGGGTCGTGATAAAGTGACCTGCTGATAGCACTGATAGCCGAACTCGACTAAACCTGAAACCGACTGAAAGGAAACCACAGAGCAAAGTGTCAAACAGCTCAAAGACACACAGACAGAAAGAGGAGGGCCGAGGCTGGGGGGAACGGTTTCTTCCCCTCTTCTCCTCTACCTTGTGTTCTGGAGGGCTTTTATCCTCGCTCTCTCCCTCCACCTGCAGGCGGGACACCTTCACCTCCCCGACCTCGTTCACGCCATCCATCGTCCTGATTAGCGGAGGGATGGAAGAATCACAAGAACTGGTGAGGACAATGAATTCTCTACTAACCTAACTAGCTTATCTAACAAGAAATACACCAAACTAGCTACCTGATATAGCTACTTGGCTGAACTAGTGAGGAGATACGTAGCTAGAGGGAATTATTACTGCTGCAAAAGCTTAAAAACTGCATAAAATGTAGATCATGCAACTTTATAAGAGATAACCAGCAACACAAACTACAGGAAAACTGATGCACAGGACAAAGCTAACCAGCCTTTACAGTGATGAACGTAGACACAAAGAACTAATGAGAAATGCTGCTGGAAACAAGATAAACATTAACACAATTAGAAACAAGGAACTAGCAGGAAATGCTAACTGTTATCTTTTACAAACATAGTTATAGATGGGAACAAGATAACTAGCAACTTATCAAGTAAATCTGACTCCATACAAGGTTTAACCTGCAGGAGAAATTGAAAACACACACAAGAAATATCTTTACTGGAGACAGGACAGCTGACAGAAACATGAGAAATGAGGGTAAATACATGAGCAAGGTAAGAATTTTAAATAAAAAGATTCACTGAGCACTACAAATCACATAATAAGATATCTGACGGAGCTTACTTGGTTACTTGATGCTATCGAAGCTAATTAGCAGAGTGAATGAGACAAAGCTAACGACCCTCACTGAGCAGCAGCGTGAAGCTCTGCAGCTGTGCTAACCTGTGCCAGGTACGCGTTCGTAAACAGACACACCTTGATGCAGCATGCCAGCAAAGACACACCTACTGTACAGTTTACACCTGCGCTCTCTCTCCCGCTCTCTATGTCTCTCGCCCTCTGTCCCTCTTCATTCTTGCAGTCTGTTCTCTGCCTCTCTCTCTGAACTCTTCTTCGCTCTCGTTCTATCACCCTGCCTCTCTCTCTCTCTCTAGATGTTGTGCTGTTAAAACAGGAAGAGATCGTCTTTTTCTACTCTCTGTGAAGGTGGAGCCACGCACTCCCCCGTCTCACTTCCTCATCTGGTTACCGGTATCCAAGCAACAGGCAATCAGACGACGACTCCGAGGCCCGTGCGAAGTCTTGACGAGGTGGATTTCATTCATGTCACTTCAGAAGTGGTGGTTCAAGGTGAGCAGAGTGGAACTTACAGAGGCTTTAAAGGGAGTGTGCAGAGATGCATTTAGATGCATTTGTTAAAAAAGTTAGTGCTAATGACGGTTTTCTGAAGAGTTAGAGTGTTTTTGCTGGGAATAAAACTGAGAGTGACTCTGAGACTGAAAATAAAAGATAATAACCTGAAAGGATGCCTGGCGTGTAATGACATCGTAAAATAACGCAGGGCGGTTGAAAGAGGCGGAACAGAAAGAGGAAGCGTGTTTACCTGAGGCTCAGGGAGATGTGAGGCTCCTTGGACCCGAGCAGATCTCTGATGGAGAACGAGGTGAAACCCAGAAAACTCTACGAAAGCAAGAGAGAGAAGTTTTATCTTACACAACGGCGAAATTTCAATGTTTTGTAAAAATCTGTTGCAACTTTTCAAACACTGGACAGGAGCTCCCCTGATTGGCCAGTGGTTTGTCACTGGTCATAATAATTTGCATGGCTCCTGCCAGAGAACCAGACCCTGTTCTCTAGTGTGTGGTTCATCACCATGAGAACTTTGTCACAGAACACTAACTCCCTAAAACTCACTTCCTGCTCCAGCTGTCACACCGTTTTAAGCTTCTTCCTAATGTACTGTGATATTAATTAATGAACGGCCCACTCTGTCACCACCACCGGCTCATGGCCGCAGACCAGCGACCGGCACAGCAATGGCATTCAAATCACTCTGTTGCTATGACGATAATCAGAAGCTCAGAGGATTACCTTGACGAGAGAAAAGCACTAAAACCATCCAAAACACACACACACACACGCACACACAGTAAACCAAACTGAGGTAAAACTAATGAAACATGTTTTCTGGTCTTTGTTATCTTGTTTACGTCGTGTCGTTCAATCGCTCTTCCTGTTGTGTCTATTCTGTTCTCTTCCTGTCTAATGATGCCAGTATTTATTCTTTGAAGGTGACCGCTGATCTCTGGCTGCTGATGCGTTCAGTGAACATTTGATATTCAGAGGCTGTAAAAGCACCTGACTGACGAGCCATACTGGCAGAAAATCTAATGTTTTGGGCTAAAGGCCCAAAAACTTGCTGGTTGCAGCTTCTCAGATGTGAATATTTTCCAGTTTTCTCAATCTTATGTGATGGGATATTGAACATTTTTGGGTTCTGGACAGTTCTGGTCAAACCTCTCAACTCTCAAAAATGATGGATAATGAAAATAGTTATACATACTGTTGGATTTGGTAAAAAAAAGTTGTTTAGTAGTTTCAGCAGTTGTGTAAGTGTGTAAAAACACTGAACACAAACAAACAGGACATTGAGATGTTAACACACACAAACCGTTACCACATTTCCTGGTTTGCAGCAGTGGGTTTAAGCAACACACACACACACGCACACACGCACACACGCACACACACACACACACACACACACAGTGAGCTAATCTGCCTCATTGAGTTCTTAGGCAAAACAAGAGGCTTTTAAGATTACATGCTAATCCCCATCAAACATAGACAGGCACACACACGCACGCGCACACACACACACACGCACACACACACATACAAACAGACACATCTGTCAGACTCTCAGTCTTTACAGCGTTCGTGCGTGTGTGTGCACATCCCTACCTGTCCAGCAGAGGAGCTGTTCTCTCCTGGTGGACAGAAACATTTGGTGCACGCCATCATCGCTCTCTGCATGCAGTGTGAATTTAAAAAAAAAAACTTCCTTCCTGTTTACTTCCTGCTGTTGTTTCACCTGTTTTTACTTTAATAACCAGCCGACGCTCCGCTTCTTCAGCCCAAAAACAAAAACTCAGAGCTAACAAAGAGCTAATCCTACACAAACATAATCGGCTCTTGCTGCTCTTAAACAGCAGGTTTTGAACAACAGTGTGATACAGAAAGTCCTTCAAGCAACATAAGAAACAAATATAATGATTTACAAAACAAACAAATGACAAAACTACGAAAACAGAGACGAAAACAGACCCAAAGCTAATAAGTTAGTTTACCACCAAAGACTTCTGTTAGCTGCTGAAGTGTCCAACTCATGAAATCATCACTCAAATCGTCCCACAAAGTGCAGCTGTGCTTCAAACTCCAAACGAGAGAATCCCTCTTTGTCATTGTCTTTATTCTTTTATCTGATTACCATTATTTGTCTCTAGAAGTCATTCTATGAGGACTGTCCAGACTGTTTCAGGTGCTGCGACCTCTGATCGCTGCCTTTCAGCCCTCCAGGTGCATGCAATTACATTCAGTATAATGCAAAAATGTTAAAAACAACACCTCCCCCTCACCTTCAGAGACGGACAACGACCGCGGCGAGAGAAGGCGTTTAGAAACCACTGCAGATACAGACGAATACCCGAAATCTACGATTTTCATCTGTTCAACGAAAGAGACCAAAGTTCTCAAATCAAAGCACGAGCTGATGTGCTCGAACTTTCCCGCCTGCACCTGAACACACCACTGACATGTAAGATTACTGTACCAGTGAATTTTGTATGAATTAACAAGAGAGAAGTAAATGATTGTGAAGTGAAATCCGTCCGTCAGCAGCTAACAGACGATTTCTCTTGTCCTCTTCCTGCCACATGATGGATTTGCAGACGGTGAAAATGCAGATGGAGTAAAAGAGAGGATGAGGAAGAAAAAGAAGAAGCAGAAGAGGAGCAGGAGCGTCCGATAACCGAGAAAGAGGAGGTCTCCAGTCAAAATAATCCACAAATAGTAAAAAGTCTTGTTTCGGTCGACTCTGTTTGTTTCTGTCTGAGAAGACTAACACACACTGGCCGAGTATCTCCCGGCCCCCTCCATCACCTTTTCCTCCTCCTCGTCCTCCTCTTTCGTCATGGTCGACAGGATTAAAACCCCATCGGCATCATGGGAAATATGCAGATTAGTGAAGCGCCTGGCGGGTCAGTCGGGGTCGAGTTTGGCAGAAATGAAAACGGGACAAAAACGAGAAAACAGAAATATCTATTTATCTAAAATCTCACTTTCCTCTCTCCCTCTCTTTGTAAGTGTGTGTGTGTGTGTGTGTGTGTGCGCGTGTGTTTGGAGATTAACTGAATTGAGAGTGTGTGTGTGTGTGTTGAAAAGCCACCATCACTGGTACTACACATGTGCACATCCTTTGCACTAATCCTCTTATAAATAGTACACTATTTTTCAGAGACATCTACACACTCTCTCACACACACACACACACACACACACACACACACACACACACACACACACACACACACACACACACACACACACACACACACACACTCACTGTGGTGTGGGTTGTCGGCTCCTCTTCGTGGTACACGGTGATTTTGATCCTGCTGTGATGGTAGAGAGGATAGTCGCCACGGAAACACACTGATGTTAGAAACACATCCGGTCCCTGGGACGGACACACACACACACACACACACACACACACACACACACACACACACACACACACACACACACACACACACACACACACACTTTTAAATACAGCCTGCTGCTACATATGTATGTGTGCGTGTGTGTGTGTGTGTGAGTTTATACCTGCACTACCTCAGCGCAGCAGGACTTCCTGACTGTGTGAGTGTGTGTGTCGATTACACAAACTTGAACCTGGACTCTGGCTGCCATGGTAACCACACCTAGGGAGAGAGAGAGAGAGAGAGAGAGAGAGAATGTTGACATAGCAACGTGTGTGTGTGTGTGTGTGTGCGTGTGCACTGCGGTGGAAAAATTACTCAGTAAAATTTCAGCATCATGCATCAAATTATTGGACTATAATTACTGCGTTCATCACTTTAATGTCGTAGCTGGGGGAGCTGTTTAAGTACTTTTTATACTGCTGTGTGGTTTGTGAATTCAACACCAGGATCAATAAAGTTTTATCTTATCTTAACCTACAACAATAATCATCATTTATTTGTTAATAATATTTTGCATTAAAAATCTGAATCAGCAAAGTCACTAAAGTTATCAAACAAATGTTTTCGAGTAGAAGTATAAAGCAGCAGAAAATGGAAATAGTGATAGTACCTCAAAACTGTACTTAAGTGTAACTGTGTGAGTAAAACTATGATATAAACACATGGAGAAACACAGTATTTAACATAAATTAAAAAAAAAACATAATAAATAAAAGCATTCTGAGTGTGCGACATACCGACACTCAGGTGCAGTGGAGAAACTTTAGCAGGGGGTTCGACTCCACCTTGTGGCCATAAAGCAACATTACATCAGCACATACCAAAAACACCGCAAACAGAACTCTTCACAGACATGTAAAAACCTGTTATTTGTCTCAACAACGTTTCTATTTTAATGTTTGAAAGTAATATGGAAAAAAATTATGTCTTTGGAAGCACAGTTATTAGGTTTCATCCAAAGTATCTGTTCCTCTTTCTAACAGTGGTCTAAATTCTGAACTGTCAGGTTCTGGGCTGTCCTGCCCTGCAGACTCATCTTGTTATGCGTGTATGGAATAGTTTAGTTAGTGAACGTCCATCGTCTCTCACAGCAGCTTTTCTTGGTTTGCGTGTTTGCGTCCGACTCGACCTAAGTTGCTCTTGTTATTTGTAGCCATTTATGTGAACAAACTTGCAGTTAATCTGATCACAAATTATGTTTTAGGGTTTTAATAATAATTTTAATATGTTTTTTAAAAAAGCAAACAGACCCTCACCTGCACCTCCAGCATCCTGCAGGTTTCCTTCTCCCCTGCTGCAGCCCGAAGCAGCGTGTGTGTGTCGCTGCGTGTGCCGGATGCCGTGCGTGTCGATGAGCGAGCGGAGATGTGTGATGCGTCGCCTCAGCATCTCAGTGCTGGCGTCTCTCAGGACGACGAGCCAGGAAACACAATCTGCAGAGCTGCTGGACTCCAGGAGGACAAGAGGGCCGCCGCTCTCGAAGCCTGAACGCACACACACACACACACACACACACACACACACACACACACACACACACACACACCTTTACAACCTTTACTTAGCTGTGACAACAAGCTAACGTTACTGTTCATGTAAAAAGATTAGATCACACCAAACAAAAGACGAGCAGACGAGAACAAAAAGAAGAACACAAGAGAACAGAACTCAGAAGGGAACAGAGGAGATAGAACAGAGAAGAGAAGAGAACAACAGAACGGCATTATAAGGGAGAACAGCGTGTCTGTACTCACTGACAGCCAGTCGTCTGTCATCGTCTGGAAGCTTCATGACTTCACATCTCTCCAACAGCAGCACCTCCTCCAGCTCACCACCCTGCACGACAGTTTGGGCTCACAGTTCTCACATTTGTCTCCTGTTCAAGGACAAAGACGTGAATCTCTGCCGTCTCCGTTCGTCTCCCTCACCTGTGTCTTCAGGATGAACAGCAGGTTTCCTCTCAGCCGACAGAACCTCTCCGTCAGATCTGAGACAGAGGAGAACACATCTACGGCTGAGACGAAGAACCTTTCAGTTCTGTGATAACGGAGTCACCACTCAGTTCTACATTCAGAAGCTGTTCTTCAGACGTTCCAGGAAGTAAAGTCAGAGTGAGTCAGAGGACGGAAATAGATGGAGACGACTGCTGCCGAGGAGCCGTGGAGCAAGGCAGCTGACCAGAGAGGGAGGGATCAGAGAGAAGTAACATGAGAGAACACAGAAGAAGAGAAGAGAATGAAACAGAACAGAAGAAAGAACAGAGGACGACAACAGAACACAAGAGAACACAAAAGGGAACAAAAGAGGACACAGAAGAGCAGAATGAACGAGAACAGAGAACAAAACAGACCACAAGAGAACACAAAAGGAAACAGAACAACAAGAGAGGACAGACGAGGACAAAGAAGAACAGAATGAATGAGAACACAGGAGAACACAGAAGAATACAAGAGAACAGAAAGGAACCGTAGAGAACAGAAGAGAACCCAACAGACCAGAGCAAAAGAGAACAGAACAAAACACAAGAAAACACAAAAGGGAACAGAAGAACAAAAAAGGGCACAAAGGAACAGAATGAATGAGAACAGAAAGGAACAGAAGAGAACAAAGTGAGAAGAACAGAACAAAAGAGAACAGAGAACAAAACAGACCACAAGAGAACACAACAGAACAACAAGAGAGGACAGAAGAGGACAGAGAAGAACAGAATGAACAAGAACACAGGAGAACACAGGATTAAAAAGAGAACAGAAAAGGACAGAACACAGAGGGGAGGAGAGGAGAACAGAGCAGAGAACAGACAACAAAACAGAATAAAAGAGAACAGAGTGGAACAAAGAGAAGGAAACAGAGAGAACGACAGAACCCAACATGTGCAACCTAAACAGACTCAGACAGAACAGGATAAAACCTGTCTCACCTCTCTCCTGTCGGCCCACTCGCAGCGTTCCTTCTTTCTGGAAGTTTCCAGATGTTTCGTCATTGGACAGAAACAGCAGCTGGCTCTTGTTCACCCTCAGCTTCGTCCTCCTCATCTTCATCCTCTTCAGAGCACATTAAACTGTCTGCTCACCCCATCACCCTCCTCCTCCTCCTCCTCAGGGTCTGGTCTTCATGGCTGTCTAAACAAATACACAGAGGAGTAAAAATACATTTATATGACAGTATAATGGGCATGTGGACAAAGACAAATATTTGGAAAGCATTTGGTCACAATTTATACATTTATTCCATGTATATTAAATGTCAATACTTTTCAAATATAAATGTGGTGATGATTACAATAGCTGTCAAATGACATGTAGCTAGCTTAGAAGAGAAATAAGAGTTATAACAACATTAAATTAAGAGAACAAAGCTAATAAAATCCAGTAAATTCAGTTTGAAACGACTGGATTCTTTTCCAACTGATTACCGGCTGTCAGTATTATGTTCTCCTGTTATTCTCATGTTAAATATTAAGTCCTCGTTAGCCAAAAGTACTTCATTTATCATGACACTTGCTAGTATTCGAACCGTTAACGGCGGTTTGCTGACTGCAGTGACAAGTTTTAATTAAAAAAATAACTTCAAACTAAATAAAACGACTTCGTGTGACATACAGTGTACATAATGTAGCGTTGTAACATAAAAGAGGTTTATCGGCAGCTCTTACCCGCAGAAAAAAAGCAGGTTTCTGGAATCAAAAGCAACTTTTCCAACCGCTGTTTGAGTTGAGTGGAAGCCATATTGGTAAACCTTTGGACAGCTCGGGTATCGCGAGAGCTGCCTGTCTTCCCGGCTGCGCAGCTCATGTGGAACCACAAGATGTCGCGAGAGAAACGAGAAAAACAAATCACTGAACAAATACTATGAACAATATAAAGACCACTGCCTGTTCAATATCAGACAAAAATAGAAAAAAGAGAAAGAACCACAAGTCAAAGGTTTAATTTAGATAGAAAATGTTCCTTTTTTCTGTGGGACTGATATTGGAACAAGCATTCGTTTACATATTTCTGTATTTAGTGCAGAATCATTTAGGGACACCTGAAAAGGATCTTTATTCACCTGTTTGTAATGACTTTAAAACTGTTCAGATGATCTTTAATTGCTTAGTTATTTTTGCAAAACTACACACTCACAGATGCTGCGTTCAATGTCAGTCTCTATCTTAATGAATGAGCCCAAAGCCCCCGATATATTTACCAAAGAATCAGCCTGCTGGTTTCACTTCTCTCTTGATTTATGTTTCTGTTGAATTTGTTTATTGGACACATGTCTCTGTCAGTGGTCTCTCTCTCTCTCTCTCTCTGTCTCTTTGTCTCTCTCTGAGTCTCTCTCTCAGTCTGCAGCAGGTCAGGATGGAGGTAGCAGCTCTATCTCTGCTTCTCTGTAAGTAGCATATTGAATTTGTCTTGTTTTGTTTGTTCAGATGAGTTTTTATTTTTATCGTAATCATTCACATTCTGCACATGGATTCTTGTTTTGGACTGTTTATATGAGTCACATTTAAACCTCAATTTCTCTATTAACTACCTGACAGACATTACAGTCTATGTCTATGTCAAGTGTAAACAATACTATTTGGTCAAAAGTATGTGGACATCTGCACATTTGCGTGTATTCTTGCCAGTGGTGGAATGTGTCAATACCTGCATCAATATTTATGATCCAATAATACCATCATTTAATGAAATAGACCATTCTGCACAATGATTTGCTTTTACTTTTGGCACTTCCACTCTATTCCAATGATAATACTTTCTTATCAACATGTTTTTGACTCTGTCGAGTTCTTCTTCCTCTGCTGATTTTTGGTCTGTTTTTTTGTGATTTGAGCTTTTTAAAGTGATGTAAAATCTTTGTGTTTCCTTCTGTCCGATTCAGTGCTGAACTCTCTGGATTCTGGTTCGGCTCGAGGTACGATTATAGTAATCAGGCTTATTGCAGGTAGTTAATTACAATAAATGGAAATCTTTATAAAATCATCTATTGTAGCTTCATGGACGTACAAGTACACGTGACATGTAACTTACAGTTTGTCGAGTACTCAGTGTTGATTTTGCATGAAACACTGTCTCTAATCATCCTTCTCCTCTCCCTCCTCCTGCCTCCTCTCCCTCCTCCTGCCTCCTCTCCCTCCTCCTGCCTCCTCCTGCCTCCTCTCCCTCCTCTCCCTTCTCTCCCTCCTCCTGCCTCCATCCCTCCTCCTGCCTCCTCTCCCTCCTCCTGCCTCCTCTCCCTCCTCTCCCTCCTCCTGCCTCCATCCCTCCTCCTGCCTCCTCTCCCTCCTCTCCCTCCTCCTGCCTCCTCTCCCTCCTCCTGCCTCCATCCCTCCTCCAGTCTCTCTGACAGTCACCCCCAGACGATCGCAGTTCTTTAAATATGAGAGTTTCTCTGTGAGCTGCAACAAGGAGGGGGAGGAGGAGGAAGAGATGACGGGATGGAGAGTGATGAAGAGCATGGAGGATGGAGAGGTTTGTCCGGAAAAACACACTCTACCTGATCCATATCTCTTCATGTTATATTGGCTACAGTGCAGACAGCGGTGGAGGAGTCCTTTACTTAAAAGTACTAAATACTCCATTACAAGTAAAAACTCCTGCATTAAAAACGTTAAGTAAAAGTGTGTCAACATCATCATCGACGAATCATTTCAGCTGTGCTGTGTTTGCCAGTTTAAGTTATAATGAAGCATCATATTTTATAAACTCTTCACGTCTTAATTACTAACGTAACTAGTAACTAAAGTAACTAAATGTAGTTGAGTAAAAGTACAGAGCAGCATGAAAAGAAAACATTCAAGTAAAGTACAAGTTCCTCAGATTTGCACTTCAATACAGTACTTAGTTACTTTCCAGGAAACATGCCAAGGGGGAGATTCTTACCCACAATTCCTCTGGTCTGCCCCCCGCAGGTGCAGTCATGTCCACCCCCGTGCTCCATCTCTACCGCCTTCCCTGCCACAGACAGCGGGTCGTACTGGTGTGAAACTGCACGGGGAGAAACCAGTAACACCGTCAACATCACCGTCACTGGTATGCTGGAGGATCAAACGCTGACTGTGGTGGTGAAAGTAGACAGGAAGTAGATCTACCTCAGCAGAAGGACACACCGGGTCACTTCCACTTTCTTTTACTTCAAATGAACTGACAGATCGATCGAAGTCAGTCTAAGTTTTCGAAAAGTAATTTGTCAAGTGAGAATTTGAACTATCCTCTAGTTCTTCTGTCAAAATAAAGGTTTTTAGGTTTGGACTTCTGGACTCGGACGCTTGCAGACGTTTTCTGAGCTCTGGAAAAACGCGATGGACATATTTCACTCTGTTCTGACATTTCACTGAATAAAAAAACAGCAATTAGTTGAAATAATGAGAACTAAAGGGGTGAAAGGGGGAAACTTCATGAGGAGTATCAGCCCATCATACATGATGTTTCTATCCTGCCTCAGGCGGTTCTGTGATCCTGGAGAGTCCAGTTCTTCCTGTGATGGAGGGAGACAACGTGACGCTGAACTGCAGACTCAGATTCAAGACTTCTGCCTGTGACCTCACGGCTGATTTCTACAAAGACGGCCTCCTCATCGGGACCAGCCCCACAGGAAACATGACCCTCCACAGCGTTTCCTGGTCCGACGAAGGACCCTACAAGTGTGACGTCTGCGGGTCTGGAGGATCACCGCAGAGCTGGCTGACTGTCACAGGTGAGGAGGATTTTAGTGGAGTCAGTCATCAGGACAGTTCAGACAGACCATGTTGCTTCTTCTGTTGAAACATGAAACTTTATGCATCTGTAATCATCATCATCATCATCATCATCATCATCAGCTCAATCTGCAGCTCCCGTCTGCTTTAAGGGGCTTTATTGTGACTTCCAGCTCATCGTGTAGCTGCCTGTCAGAGAAAAAACTCAAAAAAACAACTTCAAACTACAAAACTACAGAAAAACTCATTCACTGAAGTCTCTCTCTGCAGCGCCACCTGCAGTCCAGGATGCTCCAGCTCCCCAGCTGTCTGCCTTAAGACTGGTTCGTCACCTGGTTGTAGCGGCTCCTTACCTGATCTCCACCATCTTACTGGTACTCATATACAGAGACAGACCCAGAGGTGAGAAGAGACCGGCGATAAAAAATGAAACAGCTGAGCCGCATCTTGTACGTAGCCACTAGGGGGCAGTGCTGCTTTTACCTAACCAGAAAGTTAAGGAAAAGTTAACTCCAGAGAAATACTGTAGATTTCATTTGGCTTTTTAAAGGAATAGTTAAACATTTCCTGGCAACTTCACAGTGATCAAAACTCCAGGAAGTTCCTGGACCAGCCCAAGTAATAGTCTGGTCCGTAACCCTCTGTGAAACTGCAGCACGTTGGTTTCACAGTTCGGTTTTTATGCAGATTAAACAAACAAGATATAATGTCTTCACTCTTAACCTTTAAAAGTTCTGGCAAGCACAATGGGTTAGCTGTTTCCAGCCTTTATGCTAAGCTAAGCTAACCAGCTGCTAGCTGTAGATTTATTTTTACTGTACAGCTATGAGTGATATCGATATTATCATCTAACTCTCAGCAAGAAAGTAAATGTGCACAACTATTCCTCTAAACCTGCACATGTGAAAGATGACCAGACGTCTGGAATATTATATATACTATCACTGTGTTCTCCAGCAGAACATTGAGCTAACTAACAAAAAGCTGTAGGTGAAGAGGTTTCAGGTGTAGAATCAGTCAAAAGAGAAATCACTTGAATGTTCCTTTAAGCTCATTTTCTGTTGTTTTTCTATATTTTTTTACAGCGCAGCACAGCACTAAACGAAGACAAACATGTAACGATGTCAGAATGGAAATGGCTTCATAGCAACCAGCACATCACACATCAGCAGCCGTATTTAAGAGGGAGGATGATGAAGACGAAGAAGGAAACATCCCCCAGTTTAGTCTTTATTTATACTTTTCACTGTCATCCTGTTAATGTGCTCGTCAGCTTGAAATCGTCACTTTTGTTGCAGCTGTTTTCATTGGATGAGCTTGACCTGATTCGGTTCGAGTCTTTCTGCTGTGTTTAGCTGACGTGTTAAATAAACCAGTGATTGTCTTTCTTTTCTTTTTTTTGCACACCCGTTAGAAATATAAAACGACTCTCCGGCTCTTGGTCTGTGGCTGGCCGAGCCGAGCTCTCTGTTTCCATAGCAGCCGGCCTGACAGGAAGCGCAGATGTTTGAGGTGTGATGCTGGTGTTGAGGCGGCGGCGACTGTGCAGGCCAGTTTGTGGCGATCGAGTTGTGCTTCAGTGCATATGTTGTATTTTTCCATCATTATCGATTACAGTTAGCGGCTGCTTTTATCAATACCATCACTACTTTTCATGGTTCAGCTGCCACAACAGCCTCCACAACCAATCACACGGCAGCTACACCTGTCTGCCACCTTGACCAAAGAATAAAATCAAAATACTCAATTAGCTTCCATCTACTGTGCACTTTGGTAAAGATACTCTATTACTTTTCAGTTTATTTAACAGTTTCAATCATTTATACTTTTAGCTATTGTAACTGTGGATCCATTACTTTCAGCCAACAGTTGCAACTGTTATCGATTCTCTCTGGTTTCTCTATTTTATTACTTTTAGCTAACAACTTGCACGATGTATTGATTAATGACCTCACTGTTTGAACTGTTTATGTATTACTGTTGGTTATTTATTCCACCCGTTGAGCCATAAAGTCAGGTAATTGTTTCTTTGCTCCCTTCCTAACGAGTTTGACCACATTCTTCACTGCAGTATATACAAGTTACAGCAAACACCTTTCTTAGTATGATGAAGTACAACACATAGGATGCAATGTGATACAATACTGTACCTGGAGATGTGTGTGCAGAGAGGTGCAGCAGATCCCAGCATGCACTGGGGAACAGTCAGCAGTAAACCCAGTACAGGCCAGCAGTCACCTCACAGAGCTGAAGTACAGTCACATGCACAGTCAAACCCACATGCCGATATACAGTTCATCTAACCTGCTCGTTTTTGAACTGTGGGAGAAACCAGCTACTGAGAGGAAGCCATGCCAACCACTGAGCCGCTCTGCTGCCCACCAACACCATATAATATGACACAATACAAATAAACCTCAGACCCAAGTCCTCCGACAGGTTCAGCTCCAGCAAGGCTCAGTCTGGGCTGCAGACCTCCAGTGTTTTATCCCTGGCTTTACTTTCTCCAAACAAGCCCCGCACAAGAAACTATGAAGTACTGCATACATGTACCAACCCTCATCGTAGCCAATATACAAGAAATGAATGTATCTGAACTTGCTGTTTTTTCATAACATCTTTGATTACACTAATTTTAACATTTTTTCAGCGCAATCAGGCCCCAAACCCTGTTAGAATTGTCTGTCTAGAATTTACAGACTTTCTCAACAGCATCTAAATGCAGCATGGTAGTCTACTCATGCTTCAGGTATGCTACAGTTGGAGGAGCGGCAACAAAACAACAACTTTGTTTCCTGTCATTCAGGCAGCAGCTCGATGTTTCAGCGCTTCGCTTTGGCAGGAAACTGCAGTACGTTTAGCAGAAAACCTGCTCGTCTTCTTCTTCTTCATCCGTCCCACCTCTCCGTCCTCTGCGGGGGTGGGGACATTTGTTTGGACTTGACTTTCAGAAAGGGACACAGTTACTTCTTGTGAATATTGACTCACACTCCACAAATATATTCTGTATATCAGAGAAGAGGAAGAATGAAAAGACAGAAAAACATGTTTAGTCAGTTTGTGACTAACACCCCCATTGTCGCTTTAATTATGTGCATATGTATATAAACTTTATTTGTAAAGCATCTTTTATTCAAGAATTACAGCTCAAAGTGCTTTACATTAAAAAAAATACTTCAATGACCTTAAAAACGAGGACAGAAAAATCATATAAAATAAGATTGAGAATAAAACTCACTTTAATGATATCAATAATAACATCAAAGTCTTTATTTTGTCTTCCTCTTTTACTACAGTGACAGTCAGCGGTTTGAGACTTGAAGGCTTGTTGGACACAGATTCACCAGGGGTCTCGACTAACCATGTTCCACCATGTTCAGCCTCACCGTGGGTTTTATCTGCAGCCTGAAGCCGCCTCTGAAAGAACCGCCCTGTCGGCCTGCCGGCGGGTTAAAAACCACCCAGGAGTGTTTGAGAAAAGAGGATTCATTACTCAAGACAAGGAATAAAACCCACTGAATGGTAGAAATAAGATAAAGTTAAAAATAGAGTACACAGAATGTATAAAGTAAAAGGAGTGCAGGGGTGTGAAGTGAAGTTTCAGGTCTGAATGAGGAAGACTTTTAACTTTCTTTCTTCTTTAAATGTTACTGTGGTACTTTACTGTCTGTCTGTCTGTCTGTCTGTCTGTCTGTCTCTCTGTTTGACTGTCTGTCTCTCTGAACACATCAACACATGATCCTCACAGTAGAAACATGTTCAGAACGAACCGCCAACGATCACAGTGCTACAGCGCATGCTCTGTGCCGACCACAACAACTCAGCCAATCACGAGCGAGCGGCGGCACACTCACTTTGCATCAGGGCCAACATATGAAGTGTTCTGACTTGTGAGAGAAGTCAGTTCAGAAGTCATATCTGAAAGCAAACATGCCGGAGGTAGCTAAGATTTCAAGGAAGGGCTCGAAGAAAGCTGCCTCCAAAGCCAACAAGAACGGCAGGAAGAAGAAGAGACCCAGAAAGGAGAGCTATGCAATCTACGTGTACAAGGTCCTGAAGCAGGTCCACCCCGACACCGGCATCTCCTCCAAAGCTATGGGCATCATGAACTCTTTTGTGAGTGACATCTTTGAGCGCATCGCTGGCGAGGCGTCCCGCCTGGCCCACTACAACAAGCGCTCCACCATCACCTCCAGGGAGATCCAGACCGCAGTCCGACTGCTGCTGCCCGGAGAGCTGGCCAAGCACGCCGTGTCTGAAGGCACCAAGGCCGTGACCAAGTACACCAGCTCCAAGTAAACCCGCTGGATCCCAGCAACACGAAAGGTCCTTTTCAGGGCCACCCACCACTTCAATAGAGCTTTAGTTCTGATGCTGTCATGACTTTAATCCGGATTTCACTGAGCCTTATTTAACAGTAATTTCTATTTAAAGAAACCACTGCACAGCTGAAAACAAACTGCAAGTTAACAGGTAAATGTGAGGTTTGGGTTTGTCCTTCAAAATAAGTGTTCAAAAGCAGTACGAGAAGATTTCAAACTATTGACTCCAGTCTCTGTGAAAATCACAAGATTTCCTCCCTAAGAGCTTTTACTATTAGAGGTCTAACCTCTGACACCAAAACATCCACTGATTGGCCATTTATAATCTGTTCATGTACAGTACTATCAACTTGCACACTGTAATCTGCTTATTGCCACATCATTTGTTGCAGTACTTCCTTCTCCTTTGCAAGTACATCAAGTGTAATGTTTAAACCAGAGTCAAATTCCTTGTGCACACATAGTTGGCCAGTAAAACACATTTTGATCCCAAATCTGGAACCATACTCAGAATCTGGGGTTATAGTGCATTAATTTTTCTTCATGTCACTGTGTTAGTATTGTTACTGTATTGTAATCTAAAGACATTAAACCGAGGGTATTTTTAAATACATATTAGTGTATAATCAGACTTGTGAGGACGTGACTGACGTTGATCTTCTCTGTCATCCATAAGTCTTTCTAAACTTACTGCTGGTGACTTTTAATTTGACACTGTCGCATTGGATTCTGAAAAAACCCGTACAACACAAAAAGGAAGTGTTGTCGGAACGAGCTCTGATCTGATTGGGCGATCAGACTTTCGTGCAGTCTGCCCAATGAGCGAGCAGCCGGTGTGTATATAAGCTTGGACTCCACGGAGGGGAGAGTATGCTTTAGAAGTTAGTCTTAAGAAAAAGGCAGAAGATGACTGGACGCGGAAAAACCGGTGCCGGTAAGGTAAAAGCCAAGGCCAAGAGCCGTTCATCCCGCGCTGGGCTTCAGTTCCCGGTGGGTCGAGTCCACAGACTCCTGAGGAAGGGTTACTACGCTGAGCGTATCGGTGCTGGAGCTCCGGTCTACCTGGCGGCTGTGCTCGAGTATCTGACAGCTGAGATCCTGGAGCTGGCAGGAAACGCCGCCCGCGACAACAAGAAGACCAGGATCATCCCGCGCCACCTGCAGCTGGCTGTCCGCAACGACGAGGAGCTCAACAAGCTGCTGGGCGGAGTGACCATCGCTCAGGGCGGTGTGCTGCCTAACATCCAGGCGGTGCTGCTGCCCAAGAAGACCGATAAGGTCGCCAAGAAGTAAACCCCAACCAAACCACAACGGCTCTTTTAAGAGCCACCCACCTCCACCAAAGAGTCCTCTGAAGTATCAATAATGAAGCGTTAATATGAGACACTGTGCGTCCATGATCCTCGTCAGTGTCATCTTGTCTTTCACGTGTCTATAAGCAGAATGTTAACTGCTGACAGTCCCGCCGGCCCCTCCACAACCATCAGACCTCCACCTGAAAAAAAGACTCATTTGGCAATGACTTACAAGATCAAAAAAATAATATCGACGTGGATAATCTAGGGGGTTAGGATCTGAAGGTAAGCAGAATACACATCTGAGCGACGGCTGTCAGAGCTATCACCCCTATGAGCCACTGCACTTTCACACCTTCACCACGGGCGTCGCACCCGTGGGGATGGGGGGGGGGTTGCGACACCCCCACTTTTACAACCAGGTGATTTCATAACCCCCCACTTTTTCCTGAGGTTATACATTGTAGCGTCCCACTAGATCCGGGAAACGGACGGAGAGTTGGTCTCACCTACTTTTTGTTGCAGGATAAACTGTTACTGTCGGTCGCAACGAGACCGAACAAACAATCATTAAACGAGCTATTTGTTCACGCGCTTCCCTTCTCTCCCATCCACACACACACAGGCACACTTCCTCACTTATTCTTATTGTATTTCTGTCAAAAGTGTTTAGTTTGTGAAGCACTTTGTATTGCAGTTTTAATTGTATTTCAGGTGCTGTATAAATAAAGATTGAGTTAGATGTTAGGGAGTTCTTTGACAGGAAATTGAAAACTGCTCCCAAACTACCATCACCTCAGTGGTATTACTTTTTTAATATAAAAATTCAAACATTAATGGATAATTGTTAATTTTCCCAATGACATTCATAAAATTTTGCTCATGTGCCACAACCTAGAACACCCCCACATTTTAAATGGCTGTGATGCCCCTGACCTTCACCTTCTGTGAACTTTTAGGTACACACATGCTTAACTAAATGGTCAGTACTTTTGCACTACATACATTTCAGTATATTTTTTCCAGCTGCTGTTGAGTATAGTCTATTTTTATTGCCTTAGTATTTTCATTTCTGGTATGTTTTTATTGCATTTACACATTTTTATCGACATGTTCAGTTTATTCTAGTGTCTTTATTTTATATTATTTATTCTATTGTTTCTAACATGGGGGGTTGCAAAACACATTGACATGGTATGCTCAGTGAAAAGGCTTGAACCTGAATATGAACATGGGCCTGCCCACCGCTTACAGGTGAACGTTGGACACACCTCAGTTAACCTAACATTTGTGAGTATGAGCCCTGTGGAGGATCTGCAAAATGCAGTGGATCCATTTTAGTGGGGGGCAACAGGGTTTCACAAATGTTGGTAGCAGTAAAGAGCACAGCAAATAATGTAATGAAAAAAAGCTAGTACCACAGGTCTGAACTAGATAGACTGCCACCAGATGTCACTGAATACCTGTGCATGAACATGAAAGTTGGCCAGAGTCAGAATGATTTCATACACATATACCAGCTTTAACTGCTGAACCATAATGACTGATCTCATTGAGGACATGTTGCTCTTTAACAAGTGTAGGTGGCTCTTAAAAGAGCCGTTTGTCTTATAGGCGGGTCTCAGATCAGCTTAAGCCCTCTCTCCACGGATGCGGCGGGCCAGCTGGATGTCTTTGGGCATGATGGTGACCCTCTTGGCGTGGATGGCGCACAGGTTGGTGTCCTCGAACAGGCCGACCAGGTAAGCCTCGCTGGACTCCTGCAGGGCCATGACGGCCGAGCTCTGGAAGCGCAGGTCGGTCTTGAAGTCCTGGGCGATCTCCCTGACCAGACGCTGGAAGGGCAGCTTGCGGATCAGCAGCTCGGTGGACTTCTGGTAGCGGCGGATCTCTCTCAGAGCCACGGTACCGGGCCTGTAGCGATGGGGCTTCTTCACTCCGCCGGTGGCGGGAGCGCTCTTACGGGCAGCTTTAGTCGCCAGCTGCTTCCTGGGCGCTTTTCCTCCGGTGGATTTACGGGCGGTCTGCTTGGTCCTGGCCATGTTTCTTCTCTGTGTCTACAGTTGAAGTATGAATGCTGTGCTCGACCTGCGGCTTTTTAAAGAAGCTGCCGGAGCGACGTGAGCGCTGATTGGTCCAGGCCGACAAAAGCGCGCGCTTTAGCTGATCACCTATTGGAGAGAAAAAATTCAAACGAACCACTCCTACAACGGCTGTCTAACGAGAAAGACCAGAATACTGCACGTGATAGTGAGACAGACAGACAGGAGGAAAGAAAGAAAGAATAAAGGAAGGAAACAAACAAACAAAGAAACAAAGGTCGTGAGGGAAAGACAAGCAGGAAGAAATAAGCCAGGTTTTATCTGGCTGATAACTCATGTTAGGAATAAGCTGAATTTAACACTACATTTCAGAGCCTACTGTTCATAACCAGATAATTCACATCTCAAAAGTAATCTATTACAGGACCAGCTCAGTATGTTTACAGTGTACTGAAACACTTGACTTGTGTATATGGGCTGCATGTCGTTGGTCAGTATTGTTATGTGTTTACACACGTCTCTGTTTTCACCTGTGTGTACATCGTAGTCAGATGTTTGTTGTCCTTGTTTTTAGCTGTATGTCTACATTTCATTGAGAGCAACTGGCAGCAACCAGTGAAGCTGATTCTGACCATGTCTTTGAGTTTCAAAGTCAAAGTCAAAGTCAGCTTTATTGTCAATTCTGCAGTATGTACAGGACAAACAGAGAATCGAAATTGCGTTACTCTTCAACCCTTTGTGACAGGACATACATTAGAAAAGAGATAAATAAGAAAACTGTACAATCTAAATAAAAACTGTACAAACTAGGTAAGTAAAAACTGTACAATCTAGATAAAAACTGTACAAACTAAGTAAAAATTGTACAAACTAAACAATGAAACATTGAGAATGTAATAGTGCAAATGTAAACGGTAGTGCAAAAAGAATTAGCTTAACAACTGGTGGTGAATAAAGTGGCAGTGTGTTGTTTTCCTGAGGGGAGGAGTTCACATCAGTGAGAGTTTGTAGAGTCCAGGGTGTATACGTGTGTGTGTGTGTGTGTGTGTGTGTGTGTGTGTGTGTGTGTGTGTGTGTGTGTGTGTGAGTGTGTGTGGTGGGGGCATATCAGAGTCCAGAGTGTGTGTGTGTGGTGGGGGGGCATTTAGAGTCCAGGGTGTGTGTGTGTGGTAGTGGTGGTGGGGGGGGTATTTCAGTGTCCAGCCAGGGAGTGTGTGTGTGTGTGTCTGTGTGTGTGTGTGTTGGGGGGAAAGTTATAGTCCAGGTTGAGTGTTTGTGTGGAGGAGGGGGAGGGCAGGGAGAGAGTTCAGCATCCTGACAGCCTGGTGGACGAAGCTGTCCCGCAGTCTTTCATGTCTATCTGCAGTGTCAAATCACTCAATTCTGGATATCACAGACAGTGACGCAACATCGGTGTGCAAACAGGGACAGTCGTCCTCGCACCAGATCTGATGCACTGGATCAGAAGTCCGGCAGAGGGGCCATCTGGTCGCCTGGTGTTTGTGAAGAGGATGAACACAGAGGAAGTCTCTGTCAGCTCCAGGATCCACACTGACTACACTGAGACACCGTGGGGGGTGAAGCCAAGAAATATTCCCCGGACAGCAAAGACCTTTCCATGCCCCTCTCCAGCTGTAGACCACAGCGAGCTCAGGGCGGGTGCTGACCTCTCTGACCGGCTGCTCAGAACTGCACAACACGCCTCAGACTGGTTCTGTGTGTAGAATGAAGGAGACAGTAAAGCTTGAACTTTAAACAGTTTGTGTGTTGCTTTTTATTTAATGTTCAAACTTAAAAACCCAAACAGTCATCTTTCATCATCTTTCTCTGATGACATCCGGTCTGACCAGTAGCTATCACCGCCCGGGCGGGACACATCAGGAAGTAAAACGCGCGTCCTCTCTGAAAACCACTTCCGGGTATGTTTGGCTTGGCTTTGCTTCAGTTTCATAACTTTATAAAGTGAGTTTGTTGTAGTGTTCAGTTTCTAATATTGAAACACGAGAAGTTAACTGAAGAGCAAGAGGTAAAAAGAAGGAGCTCTGGCGGTTTGAAGGAGAAAAAGGAGCCGTTTGTCTTGTGAAGGTAAAACCCGTTTGATCTGTCACCTCTGGGCGTGATTGTTGTTAGCCGGTTTCACCTCATTAATGTCACCGAGAAACGGTTTATTCTGCCTGTAACATGCGGAAACTGGTGATTTATTGATCCAGAAACACGGTTTACTCACTTCTTTACGTGTCGAAATAGCTTAAACGGAAGCAGCTTGTACCTGGTGGGTTAGAAACGTTAGCTAGAAGCGGCGGTGATGGACGGTGTTAGCTGGTGACGGTTTTTTCGGCCCATTTAGCTCAAACTGAAGCGTTTTAAAGCCACCGTGAAGGCTGCAAAGTGTGTTTGTGCTGCTGTTCGATCTGTGCCCATACTGGGACGTGTTTCTAATATTTTGTCCATCCATGAACGTTGGTGAAGGGCGGACTGGTTGCTGGACTGTGACTGACGAGGCTTCAGGTGTGTCTGACAACCTGAGAGTTAGTTATTGATGAAGCATGAAGCATTGGGTTGGAAGAAGTAACTTTTACAGCAGATAATAATATATAAGTTTGGAATTATGTTATTAACTGTATATTCCACATCTTCATATTTAGATAATATATATTTTTTAGATCTATGTGTTTAATGTAATTTATTATAATTGACTTTGCATAATTGACAACATATCCCTCCCTGTATGACAAATATATGTAAATTGAGCATAAAGAAATCAAGCTTTAGGTTGATTACAGTTAACTGAGCTCTGCTGTTTTGTATTACATGAGACCAAAGGCTTCATATGCATGAAACAAAGCTTCCGTAATGATTTAGCTTCCTCCGAATCAGCAGTTTGACAACAGAAAAGTGCAGAATGATAATGTGCTAAAATCACCACAGTGTCATTCTGCTCAAAGGTGAGATAATAGATGACTCTTCAGTTTGTGGGGATAGTTTTGGGTTGATTTCAGAAGGTTTTGAGGTATCTGCTCCGGCTCCTCTGACACAGGTTGGGGGCGTGTAATTGGAGGCTTCAGGTGTACCATCGCAGTCATGCGTTCACTCAGCCTCTACACAGAAGTGAGCATCTTCCTTTAAATAAGCAGAAGTAGAGACAACCACATTTTAATATTAACGAAACTCCTGTTGTCATGTCCAGAAATTGAGCATCATATATCTCACAACTTATCAAACAGATGGTTTTTACTTATTTATTTATTTTAAAGATGTGTCAGGGCATCTGTATTATTGTCTTGGGTCTCCTCTGGCTTGTGACAGACAGAAACAGGTCAAAGCTCACACTTTATACTGTGTTACCCATCAATAAACTACAGGTGAGGTGTTTGAACTTTGCTTTACTGTAAATAAAGTTGTAAGGAAGTGCTTTCATGACTCATTACAGGAAAGTGGTAAAATTGTAACAGAAATCTCAACGTCACTCCAACAATAAACTAAATAAACAAATCATAAACTTGGACTTAGTGGTGTTTCTTGAAGTTGTGAGTGTTGGTTCTGATTTTTGAGAACATTTTCAGTGTGTGTGTGTTAGAACAACAACAAAACACACAACATGCAAAATGAGAAAAGCAAAAATGAAGCAGATGAACAGAATAAAATGCTTAGGACGTGCAGGCAATTAATCCAAAACACGACTTGATAAAATCACACAATAGAAGAAACAGGTAAAACCAGAAGAGATCCAATCTGACAAACGCAGACACAAGGCAAGAAAGTGCGGCTTCTTCATCTGCAGGCTGCGTTTAAAGGCGTTTTTCAGTTATTGGTTTCTGTTTGTATGAAATCAGACGGCTGCTGCATGTCAGGGCTTTTATTTTGGAGATCTGCTCTGCAGTAACAGGCTGTGTACGACCACTAGATGGCGATGGATGACTTATTAAATGAAATGAACTGGAGAACTCTCACTGAAAAGTGTTCATGCAATTAGAGGTTTCCTCATAGCAGTCATCTGATTATCACTGAAAGGTCATCGGCTGCAGTCTGACCACATTCACTGATCATTTAACAGTGATCAAAGTGTGGAAACCTTCTGGAGCTCATCATTTATTATTTGAAAATATTAAATATATTAAATTCTTTTCAGCTGCTTCATTTATTTAACGCAACATGGCAATAATACAAATGACTGAGGAAATATAATTGGCTACAAGCATCATCCAGGAACATATAAATGATGTTTTTCATATTTAATACAAAGCACTGGTTTCACAACGACGTGTGATCTTTGGAGAAGCCAGAACACCTGACCTTTAACCCCTCTGGTTTAAAAGTGACAGCTTTCTTTTATGTCAGATGAAAAATGATGAAATGTTGGTTGACGTTTTCTGTTTTCTCCAGAGGAGGAAGTAGAAGAAGAGGAGTGGGCGGGGCAAGATGATGGAGGAGGTGGAGCAGAGAGGAGGCGACAGCCTGGCGTCCGGTGTCACAGAGGAGGAGACCACTCCCACGGTGAGACGGCGTGAAAACTAGTTACTGTGTGGCATTTGCTCTTCAGCTGATTACCTGCGAAATGCAAGAAAACATGCTAACAAATGAGGTGTTCAGGTGCATCCAGGTGTGTTCATCACAGTTTAGTGTCCCCTGGAAACTTCAAACATGTCTCTTTTCTTTGTTTTTTCTCACTTCGCTGCATTTGTCTGTGCTGCCCTCCAGTGGTCAAACTTTTAACTCTCTGCAGTGACAGACAGGTGATGTTCAGGTGCGCTCCAGCACACTGTGACATCACTGGGCTTACAGTTGCAGCGGAGCACCTTTCACCCCAGTGTTCAGATGCTCTTTGAAATGTTGCAACAGAACCATCCTGTGAAGCTTTAAGAAGTACAAAGCAGTCAATTCAAGTGCTTTCATCCGTCAGATAGCAGCGAACAGTCTCAGTCACATGCTGCAGCTAATGGCGGTGTTAGCAGTGTAGCATTACAAACTCATTATTCCTGCAGTCTCTTATTTTCATTGGCTGATATCAGTTTATTGTACACACAAAGCATAAAACATGCATGCGAGGATTTATTTGTTCTTTCCAGATATTCCACACATACAAACATTATGCAACCAGTTAGATAAAAGACAGCGTGCAGCAGCTAGCTAACAGCTTCGACAATGTTATCAGCAGCTGTCACGACAACAATGGCAAGCTGGTTTGACAAACAGTGACGTTTATAGTTTGTCTGATAAGAAGATCATTGTTGTGGTTAAAAGTGATCGAGGCGGGTGCAGGAGTGGTCCTACTGCTATGAAGTCAGCAGGTGACTCACCTGTGTGCACAGCCGCAATAAAGAGTGAAGGTGCTGCAGCTGACGGAGCGTAGTTCTCATGTTACAGGAGGATTAGATCAGTTTTATTTTATATGCCGATCCATTAGGAGATCACTGGATCGGCTTCGGCTCTGGAGATCTCAGGCGCGGTCGGTGTGATTGACAGATCTGTCAGTCTGGCTTCCTGGTGCAGCCTCCTCACTCCAAATCTGAAGGCTTCAAAACATGAGAAATAAATAGTTTTACAGCAGATTGTCCCTTTAATAAAGCAGCAACCGTCCTGTCACACACCAGCTTCCCTAACCTTTAGAAAGAGCAAAGGTGGAGTGTGTGTGTGTGTGTGTGTGTGTGTGTGTGTGTGTGTGTGTGTGTGTGTGTGTGTGTGTGTGTGTGTGTGTGTGTGTGTGTGTGTGTGTGTGTGTGTGTGTGTTTTGTCTTGCGTCACGACACGCCTCGCTGTCTCTTCAATGCGACACAACCACTTTGAGCCAAATTCCTCCGGCCTGGTGAGCCCTCCACAGGTGTGTGTGGGTGTGTGTGTGTGTGTGTGTGTGTGTGTGTGTGTGTGCGCATGTGTGTGCGCACATTCCCTGAACATGACTTCCTAGAAAAAATGAAAACATGGAGGAAAAGTGACACAGAAGTGATTTTATGTTGCTACACACACACACACACACACACACACACACACACACACACACACACACACACACCGGTTAACAACTTCCAGTGTTGACGACTCTTGTCCGTAATCTCTAATCATAGAAGACAGCCTGTGTGTGTGTGTGTGTGTGTGTGTGTGTGTGTGTGTGTGTGTGTGTGTGTGTGTGTGTGTGTGTGTGTGTGTCTCGTTACCTCTCATCTGTGTCAGGTGGCTATTTCCTGTCTAGAGTGTTCCAGTGACCTCTGACCTCTTTGCCTGCCACCAATCACAACATGGAGTCATCATCTCCGTGGCAACCTCACAACCTTTTGATCTGGGTTCTGATTGGACCCTGTAAGCTCCGGTTCCCACAGTGATCCTTACGAGTATCAGTGCTTTGACGTCTGACCTCTGACCTCTTTACTCTTGGTTACCGGCGATGTTCCTTTTTCTTGGAACTGAGGCTCATGCTGCATTCAACAACTGTTGGAAATTTGAAATTCCAGCTTTAACTGACAACCTTCCAGTCAAATCCAGCTTCTCCAGCCTGAAATTCAGCTGCTGCTGGAAGTAAATGAGTGAAGTTCCTCCATGGAGAGGTCAGAGGTACTGCAGAGGTCTGCACGGGTCCAAAACTTTGGACTTGATCCAAAGCAGACCCATGAAAAACTAATACATAGGATAATAATAAAAAAAAATTATTAGCCTGAACGTAATTTGGACCTGGCTGACCTCAGGTCGTCAGTGAGGTCTGTCAGTTTTCACAGGAAAATCCAACAGCAGAATATTTACTTTCCTCCCTTGTTGATGTTTTGGAGATTTGAAGCACTCTTACTTCTGGGTCTTCTGAAGCATCTGACACTTTTCTACTTTTTTCTTCTTTTTATTACAGGAAGCAAACAGTAACTGCAACCACACAGACAACAGTGTCACTTCCTGTCCAGCTGAAGCCGCGTCTGAGGTCACCATGGAAACCGAGCAGAACAAAGGTATGGTTTGTGTGAACTAACATGTACTTTAACCTGTCTGTTAATATTATTCATTTATTTATACTGGCTTTAATTTCAGTCTGCTCACACCTTTATTATTAGCACTGCTAACAGAGCGCTAATGATCAAAAATCAACTATAACAGATATTAACACAAACGGGTGTTACACTCATCTAATGACTGACTCTCCATTGACCTTTGACCCCACCTCCAGACCTTCCAGTGACACCAACAAGTGGACCCATAGTGGTTCAAGGCAACAACAAGAACCCAGCCAGTGAGAAGCTGCAGAGAGTCCGCAAGTGGAGCATCACCACCTACAAGGCGAGACTGGACTCTGTGTGGCTGCTCATTGGTCAAAGATGTAATCAATAAATATCAGTCTGATGGACAGCAACGCTCTCTCCCTGCAGTGCACCCGGCAGGCTCTTTCAGAGAAGCTCGGTCGTGGATCTCGTACGGTGGATCTGGACCTGGAGCCTCGCCTCGAGCTGCTCAAAGACGACCGAGAGCGCTACGAAAACGTGACCAAGCTGGCTCAGACGCTGACCAATCAGCTCGCTCAGTTCACAGTTACCCAGAAGACCCTGGGGGACGCCTTCAGCGAGCTCAGCCTCAAAACACCAAAACTTCATGTGAGTCTTAAAAAGTATTTTTGATGGTACTGCTGCACAACTATTACTACTACGACTACTACGATTGACTGTTTAAGCCCCTCCTTCAAACTTCAATTGGCCAATCATAGCTTAGCAATTATAACTAATGCACAGCATTTAAAGAGTTTAAATGTATTAGCTCCCAGTGGATTTCAGAGTGTGTTTATTTGCTCGAATGTAAGCTTAAGACGTTAGCATGTCCAAGTAACTAGCTTACTAGCTACAGTATTAACTGACTACATCAGATGATTTGCAGGTTACATAACGAAATGATTCTGTCATGACTGACATGTCCACTATGTAGTATTACCCTCCTGTGAGGTAGTTGCGGATGCTATCAGAGTTTAGGCTAACATGCTGTGATCAACAGTCCATGTGGAGTCTTGAGTTGAGAATGACCAGAACATAGTCTGCCTCAGAGATCAAGTAGCCGTGGTGGATCAGCCAGTGAAAACCTGTGTATGACAGGTGCAGGTGGGTGCCGTCAGTGGGTGTCGATGGGCTCCTGATCAGTCACTCTCTCTCTGTCAGGTGGAGTTTGGTGTGAATGCGGATGCTCAGAAGTTTCTGTCTAAGAGCGGTGAGACTCTGGTGGAGGCCATTAAAGCCTTCACGTTCGACATGAACACTCTGGTCAACAAAACCATCGAGGACACCATGATCAACGCCAAGAAGTACGAGGCTGCCAGGTGGGTACAAAACACACTTCCTGTTTCCTGACAGCTGGGTGCAGGAATCTACATGTGGCGTCCAGATATTTTCAGTGTTTCAATATTCAACGGTCAAACAATGGAGACGAGACGGAGAGAATAATATCTGCACCCCCAAGAGCAGGAGTTTGACTGAGGGGTGACACAGAAAGGCATTCTGGGAAATGACAAGCTGAAGTAGACGAGGGAGGTTTCCCTTTCCCATGATTCATCCCACATGACATGAAACCAGCATGAGGAATGACTCTGCGAGGCTTTCAGGGAATGTGGGGAATCAGAATAGAAGCAGAAGCAGAAGTCAGTTGAACCTCTTGAAGTTTTCCGTAAGTTAGGTCTGGTAGATCTGTAGTTCTAAACCACGAGGCCTTGAGCCAGTATGAAGCCTCTGAACCACTGCTGCTGGATGACGTGATTTGGATGATAATTATATACCTTTTTAGGCTATTTTTGATTTAATTAATATTCATTTCAGTCGTTGCTGTAGATATCTGTGTAAACTTGTCCACCTTCCAGGATCGAGTATGATGCATACCGGGTCGACCTGGAGGAGCTGAACCTGGGGCCCCGGGACGCCGTCACCCTGCCCAAACTGGAGCAGGCCCAGAAAGACTTCCAGAGCCAGAGGGAGAGGTACCAGAGGATCAGAGACGACCTGTCCGTCAAAGTCAAGCTGCTGGAGGAGAACAAGGTGAGAGCGGTCAGAGGTTTCAGGTAAACCTGGAAATGGTCCGCACGTCATCCTCCACGAGTCCGGAAAAATCTTCAGTATGCTTATTATTTCTGACTAACTGTCCAAAACCCCAAGAAACTCAATTTACTGCAAATTTTCACATTTGAAAAGCTGGAAACCAGTAATTTCTCAGTTTCTACTTTTCTTTTGATTGATTAGTTGAATGATCTCGAGGTAGACACACAGTAAAATAAGTGGCTGATCAGGTGGTGTTCAGGTGGTTCAGTGCAGAGGCGAGATTTTGAAAAGGCAAAAATGTATCAAATAAAAGGTTTTGTTAAAATTCAGTCATTGATCGATTAGATATTGTACATGACAGACTGAGGCTGATATTTAGTGAAGAAAAAGAAAAGTCTCACATGCGAGCTGGTGATTTTCCCTGTGCCTGCAGGTCAAAGTCCTCCATAACCAGTTGTGGCTGCTCCACGGCGCCGTCGCGGCTCACAGTTTATCGTGTCACAGCTTCCTGGAGCAAAACATCAAGCAGGCCAGCGAACACCTCAGCAGCCCTGACGTGGTCGCCCCCTCCTGGCTGGAAGAAAGTTGACACAGCAAAAACCTGAAGTGGTCGCACTGCAGGTGACAGATGCGGGTCTGGACGATGTTCTGGGATTAATGGACTATTGTGGAAACAGTTAGGGAGGGTGTTGTTAGCAGGACGGTAGTTTATTTATACCAGAGTGGAGCTGCAGTTTGTGGGTTTGATAGATTTCCAGCATCTGGAAAGCTCTGGAAAACCGAGTGTTCGACAGAGAAACGTTGAATTGGATGGTTTGGAGGGAAACTGTCTTTTCAAACTGTCACCTCATTCACAGACATACAGAGCTTGTGACTTCTGACCTGTTTAACAGAAACACACACATATGTGCCCCTTCTGGCTCTCTTTCTGCCTGTGTTGCAGAGTAAATCCATCTAATCTTCTGTGAGGCACTAAGCCTTTCTTTGAACTTCAACAGTCCTCAGCCACTGCAGTCAGGAACTCACAGCCACCAAAAGTGCCTCAATACCACTGCAGGAAAACAGCTTCACTGTCCACAGAGGCTGGTACGACCCAGAGCTCTGCAGCCAGGCTCGGCTTCCTAAAGTCACTTCTGTTTTGGATCTGGGTCCAGGTTGATGAAATTCCTGTACTCTTGAGTATTTTCGTCTTCTCATTCTTTTTTATTAGTCAAAAAAATTAAACATTCAGGTGGCAGTTTCACATTTTTGTCCGCTAAAATGACAAATGTTGCTGGTGGCAGATCCTATTAAAGCGAGGCTAATTAATGTTAATTAAGTAAACTTCACTGTTCCCTGGTCTTTTTGTTCTCTACACACTGGTGTTTGTTATTAGCCAGAGATTATTTGTGAGGTAAAAGAAGCACGTGTCAGTATCACTATGCTTGTAGTTCAACAAGACCAACAGTGTGATGAACAAACTGCTGTGCTCATCACATCGATTTCAAGTGTCTGAATCTCCTGGTTAAACTTTATTCCATATCATACCAGTCATTTATTCCCACCAACAAAACCAGTTACAAGTTGGCTGCTGGTCATTTCCGTCTTTGGTTTACACAACAAGAAGCACAGCAACATGCAACAACTGATAATTTGTGAGAAGCTAAAAACGTTGCTCTACGTTGATGATGGTGCCTTGTTCATTGATACAGACCGGATGGTTGTAGCCAGTCTTTCAGGCGCCGTTTCATCAATAGCCAAATTTCAAATGTTTCTTTACATTCTCTCCTTTCAAACCCTATATCGTCACTGCTGCTTTAAAACATGTCACTGTTCACAATGCTGCAGCAGCATGCCGCATGTTAAGGGAAGATTTGGGTGATTAATGGATGCCTACCCTTAAGATGAAGTTGCTAGCCACAGATTTAGTTACTGCAGCACTCTTTCAGACGCTCGCACGGTTCACTGCTGGTCATTTCCTTCTCTGGTTTACATGAGAAGACACTCAGCAGCCTGTTGGCACAGATAACTTCTGACTAACCAGAAAATGTTGCAGTATGTCGATGATGTTGCCTTGTTCGTTGGTGAAGAAGTTTGGTTGTAGTCGATCTTTCTGGCAACATTTCACCAGTACCCAAATCTGAAGTGTTTATTTATAGCCTCTCTTATTTAACCGTGTGATATCATTTGTCTGTATTACACTATTTAAGTTCAAACCTCAACCACCACCTCATATACATTTTTTAAACTCAAGCTAAAACTGTCTCCACCACCCACAGTGGTTCTCATTGTGCTCCAGTTACACTCCAGTTACATTCCGGCTAATAGACAGCTAACATTAATTTTATTGGAAAGCTTCACAGAAAAAAACAAATTAACTGGCCAGTCAAGTGAGCTAATTTTCCACCACTCGAGAAGGTGGCTCATTCTCCTCCATGATTTTCTTGTTGGCTGCTGGTCATTTTCTCCTCTGGTTTATGTCGAGACCAATAATTTGTACAAACCAAGAAATGTTGCTATATGCTGATGATGATGCCTTTGTTGATAAAGGCTGATTGGCTTTCCGGATGAGGAAATGCTACCGACATCCAACCAAATTATTAATGATTATGGCCTGCCCCATGAAGGACTTCATTATCTATGAGTCTTATAAATAAAAAATATAGTTTTTGAATCAGTTTAGCTGGAAATAGTATGTGTTGTAAAAGCCTTAGAGTTATATTCAGTTTAGTTGAAAAACTGCATAAATTTGTATGTGTTTTTTTATTTTCTTCTGATCGAGACCAAAGGTTTGGTGGCTCTTCTGCTCATCATGATAACCATTTAGTGGACAAACTGACAGAAAGGTCAGCTTTTGTTAAGTTGAGGTCAACGACCTTTTGATTAAACCCTGTGGTGAATTTGAAGTCGTTGAATTGAACTTCGTCATGATGTAAAATGTTACTGTTGTTTTGTCCTCGCACTCTTTGCACTCTATCCAAAGCATAATCTGCCTGAAACATTTCCTGTGATGCTCTCTACGCAGTCACTCCTTTCACACTGTTCTCTTTACATGTATGAAGTGTTTTTGTTTGTGTCACTGTACCTCAGGCCTCACAGCAAGAATCAACTATGCAAAGACTGTGGATGCTTTTGTGCAATAATGTCTCTAAAGCCTCACCTTAAATATTTTGTATGTACGCCGCTAATGTCCCACCTGTATTGAATGTTGCCTTAAAGGGAAAATCCACTCAATTAAAAAATGAGAAACTGACGTCAGCTCCAAGTACAGTATATTTAAATCAAGAGGAAACACAACAGGGTTTAACTGGAAACTGGAAACTTTAGATTTTAAAAGTTTTATGTCAAGGTGATAGAAAGATAAAATGTTTTGTGATCCCATTCTGTTTTGTTTGAGATCACTATGACGACTTTGAATTAGAAATTTGAATTACAAAGTTCATTCTTGGCAGCACTAAAGAAATCTTGACTCAAGGTCCACTTGCTCGCTTTTTTCCAAAACTTTCACCTGCACCTTCCTCAACGCATCGACAGAAAATTAAATAGTGAAAAAAGTTAATGGAGTTCAGACTCTGTCCATGTGAGATATGGTTGAAAATAAATAAATAGATAAATGGTGTGTGGTAGAAGACTGTTATTGACCTGTGATATGTTTAATGTAATCAGAAGAAATGATTCAGTTTGAAATGAGACCTTTTTTTTTTTACAAAAACCAAACCATAATTAAAATCATTATAAGGTGTGTTGGAAACGACAGCTGAAGGAAAGTTTTGTCAGTGTTGTAGTGTGTTTTCTCCAGCAGCATCACTGCCAACAAACGTTTGATGAAATCCTCTCAGACATGAACTGCTGACCCCGGACCAGTCTGCAAACGACCTGCAGGTCATTTCTGCCAGACAAGAAAAAAATAAAGGTTAAAGATGAATTAGGACCAAAATGTGCATAAATACCAAATCATTTTAGTCTTGGTGGAAACGTTTGTATGACAGAACTGCAGAATAAATCTATTGAGAGTAAACATGTGGCTGATTGTCTTTGTGAAAAGCTGTTAAAGTCCAAATAAGACAAAGCTGCTGTATTAAACTGAGATGACGAACTGATTTCATGTGAGCGTTAAAGCTTCTTCCTGGTCTTCAGATTTCAGGTGCTTTCCACAGACAGTCTGGTTTTTACCTTCCTCTCCACAGAGATTTTCCCTTCAGTCTTCTTCAGATATTTTTTAGTGACAGTGAACTGTTGGAAGGAAAAAGAGGTTGGAAGGTTAAAGCTTTTGTTTGTTGGGTCTTCCATTTTCTAATCATTTCCTTGGAAGTTTCCTGTAAATCACTGGTTGGATATAAAAATGTGTCCACATGCAGCATACAGTATGCAGAAGAAATATTTACTCAGGTTTAAACTGAGCAGAAAACAACAAACGCTTGTGAACGCAGCACGGCGAACTAAAGCCAGTGAACAGTCTCAGAAATGTGTCTCTACCTTTAATTCGTACCAAAGAGGGAAATATTGGACTATTAACTTTGCTAGAGTTTTGTTATAGATTAAACTACTGAACAGTTTATACAAGCACAACTATTGGTCAATTAATCAAGTAATCAATTACTTAAACTTCAAACTTCAATGAATGACTTTAACGTCTACTTTGACTGATGTGCAAATCCATCTCTCTCAACTTTTGAGTGTTCATATATTCAGATTCTTTACTCGATACCACACTAACAATATTCTCAAAGTCCTGCATTGAAGTTGTTTTTTTAATAAAATAATTAATTAGAATGGTGTAAAATGAAGCTCAACCAGCTCCAACAGTAAAATCCTGCTTTGACTGAGTCACAATGTGACTCCAGGTGTAAGCGTACACTCACACACAGTTAGGATTAGTATGCAGTGTGTGTGTGTGTGTTTCTGTCTTTATATAGAGTGATTTTAGAATAAGACTCTGGTCTGTTTGTGGTTGTGTTGCTCTGATTGCTGTAAAGAGAGGCAATTATTCACCAGGCAACACCAACACGACCCTGATTCCAGTGTGTGTGTGCGTGTGTGTGTGTGTGTTCTTGCATCCAGGCTCATTTTCCCAAACATTTCACCAGCAGCTTCTCACAACAAAGAGTCTCTCGCTCCGCCTGTCGCCCTCGTTTTTATGTGGTTCATCTTTGGACCCAGTGCAGTGCTCAGGAAAGTGTTCATTAACTTGCTGTCTGGACTGTAGAAGACCGGGGGGAACTGTACTGAAGGTCAGAGGTCAGCTGAGACCAAGTTTGGCTTTATTTAAACTGTTTTTTTTTTTTTATAACATGTGGTACTGTTTGTGTAAATGCGACCTTGATCTGCTTACTGATGATATTTTATGTTTTTAGCCATGCTAGCAGCATGAAAACAGTCTAACAGTTGGTCCACCATTTTGGTCCAGACTGATTATCTCACTACTATTACTGAATGGTTTGCCATAAAATTTGCTTCACACATTCATGCTCCCCTCGGGAGGAATTGTAAGACTTGTGGCTTTTTATTGACATTTCAATTTGTTCAATGCGTTAAAAACAAACAACATTCTCATCAGCCTCGGCTCGACTTTGTGTTTAGTGCTATTTGGCACATGTTAGCATGCTAACAAGCTAAGAAGCTGAACATGGTAAAGATTATAACTGCTTGACATCAGCATGTTAGCATTGTCACTGTGAGTTTGCTAGCATGCTAATATTAGCATTTCGCTAAAGGCATTGCTGTGCCGAGTACAGCCTTACAGAGCTGCTAGCATGTCTGTATTGTTTTCTTTTCGACTGAATACTTAAACTCCATCCGGACAACAAATGAAGTGGAAAAATCACCATTTGGTTGAACTGGTTAAAACATATTTAAACGGTAAGAAATCAAAAAAGTTTGGAAACACTTGAGTTTACACAAATTAGCCAACAACTTGGATTCTCAAGAAAACCTAATTTTTTGTCCTGGTTCAAAGGGTGAAAATGTTGGTCAGTCCACGACTTTGGTCCAGACTGAAATATCTAAATGACTTTTGCATCCATGAAATTTAAGACATGATATCCCCGTCAAGCTCCGCTGTACTTTGTATTTAACACTGTAGATTCCCTCAGAAAGAAGATGACAAGAATTTAAGTTGCCAGTTTAGTAGCAAACAGGCTACAAAAAAACAACAAAACTGTTAACTTAGCTCTGAACTAGCCTGAGACTTCCACAGCTAAACTAGCTCCCGCTAACTCTGCTAATCAGGTACACTATCTCACACAAGTGTGTTGTTTTTATGTTTAGCTTTTCTGAACAGAAAGACGTGCATTACGTAAGTAACACCTAATGCTACAGAACTAACTACCAAGTGACAGCACGCTAGCACGCTAAACCAAGATGCTAAACATGGTAAACATTATATCTGCTTAACATCAGCATGTTAGCATTCTCATTTAGTTGCATGTACACGCTTGCATTTAGCTCAAACCAGCACGCTAGCATAGCTGATTTAGCTTTTTAGAGTGTTTGTCTTTGTGAACATTTGTGTTGACGTCACCGTTTTTTAATTATTGATTTATTAGTTTTGTGACATTTCAGCTCAGGAAGGAAAACTGCTCACAGATGACACCATAATGTGTGTGAGGAGGGAAGCCGGACATTTTTGTTTTTTTTTTTGCCAAGGGCGTGGCTGGTAGAGCTTATCTCCTCTGTACACACACACACAAACACACACACAGCTAACTTGCCATTAAACACTTGAGCAAGGGTGTTAGTGTGTGTGTGTGTGTGTGTGTTCAGATATTCTTGTGTCAGGTGGGCGTGTACGAGAGAAAGCACTTTCCCTTCCACCTGAGTGATCACGCATGCGCAGACTGCCTGGGGTCTCTCTCTCTCTCTCTCTCTCTCTCGCTCTCTCTCTCTCTATCTGTCTGCCTCTCTCTATCTGTCTCTTTCATTCACTCTCTCTCTCTCTCTCTCTCTCTCTGTCACGCTCTCGCGCGCCCGCTCTCTCTCCCACGCGCGCCCACCTCACCGCTCAGCGCGCGCCGCCTGTGGATGCGAGCTGGAGTCAACCGGGATCAGCAGAATCTTCCTTCGCTGTAAACTTGGACGTTTTCAGACGGAGGTTCCGCGGAGGAGCGTCCGCGCCGCTGAAGCCGCTCTGTCCGGTAAGTTTAGACGGGAATTACAGCCCACATTTTATTCTTTCGTTAGCTTTGTTGGTTTCACTGCGACAGTCGGTTCATTTTAGCGTTGATCGGAATTACCTCTACAGGCTAACACGCTATGAAACACGGCGACACTTCGCACCAACCAGCGTGTTGAAGTGAGGCTACAACCGGCCTCTGTCATGTCCCTGTAGTGACTGTAGTGTCCAGTCTCTACAGTATCTCTGTGGGTGTGCACAGTGTGAATGTGGTACTTAAAGTAGCACTAAGGCGTTAAATCCCCTGTAATATCTTTGCATGATATTTGCTGAGGAGTTGGACTGGGGGGGCAAAGGGGGACAGTGCAGAGGTCCCTCATGTGAGGAGGGCCGACAGAGATACTAGATTGAATAGCTGTGGATGTGAGGAGGGGTCCATAGAGAATGCCTCCACACAGGGTACACTCAGTTATTCTTATTGATCTCTCAGTAGTTCATCATAGTGACTTTTTATTGGCCTGATGACACTTTCACATCATTTTATTTCTTCTGGAATATTTCTAGAATACTGTTCTATGTAAATATTTATTCAGTGTCTTATAAGAGGCTGTAATTCTCCCGTGTTGTTAGCTCTCCTGTGGCGTTCAGACAGTATTCGCAGTATTTCCTGCAGTGTGTTTGAGGTATTCATGGCCCACGATGTTCCTGTTTTGGGAGTTTATGGTGTAAAGACGTGCAGTTTGTCTCCGCTGCTCAGAATCAAGTTTATTTGTACTGCGTTTACTTTCTGTAGTATTACAGTAGTGATGTGCAGTTTGTCTGGGTAGAGTTCATACTGCTCACTTCATGGTGGTTTTGTCTTTGTGTAGTATATTTATAATATTCTTTCTCCTGACACGTCTTTAAGTCCTGTATTAGTGCCGTAGTGTTAATGTAATATTCACAGAATGATTATTAGAATTTGTGCTGTGCTTTTCACTCTGTGGGGTGTAATCGATTGTGTTTCTCTGCCTCTTTTCATATTTGCCGTCACACTGTGGTCTCTTCTTTTAATGCATTATAATGAAGTTTAGTAGTTTTTGTGTTGCTTATTGGTACTTTTTCACTGTATAGTGTCGCTATAATGCAGTGATTATTTTTGTTATCGATCAAACTGATTAGTTTCTCCATTAATCAATTAACAGTTTCGACTGTAAAGTGAAAAATGCCCATCCTAAGCTCCTGAAGCTCATGTTGATGATTTCAGATATCGTGTTCTATCTATGTCCAAAACCCAAAGATATTCAGTTTACGAAAATATTCACGTCTGATAATGTCAGGGCACTGGGACAACCCACTGGGTGGGAACGTAAACGACAGGGGGAAAATGGTGAACGTGGGATGTTGCAGTAATAATGAGATGTCTTCATCACGTGGTACCATCTCTGTGGTATTCTAATAATATTCCTGGCCATAGGAATTTGTTATCCATCATGAAATCTGCTTTTGTGCATTAATAGTATTTTTCCACTATAACTCTCTTCTATAACGTCTCCAGTGACTTATAGCTTCACTGTGACTGTGATCAAACTTATTTTTGATTATAATAATGAAACTTGCACATCACAAAGTAAACTGATTGAGTGGATGCAGAATCACACACTGCAGTAGATCTGCAGAGAGACAATGATGTTTTTCTACATTAGTGTTAAGCAGTTTTTCAGGCCTCCAGGTGTTGAAACTCACATGATGTGTGTCAACACACAACTCAGACTCACGACATGCAGGTCGCAGAATGAACTGCGCCGCTGCTGGTGAGACAGTCATGAAAACACAGTCATAACTATAGTCACAGCAGCCCAAGAGCTTCCTCATTGTTTACTGGTTTGCTAGGAAGACATTGTCACACCAGACTCCATTCAAAAATTGACTAATTTAATCTTGTGCCACTTACTGGCACACACATACACCTTATACAGCCCGAACTTTGATCAACCTTCAATCACTGTTTTCTGGTCGATTTGGCAGCGTGAACTCCATCAAGCTGTCTTTACTGTGGAGCTTTTATAGCTACGTTTATAGAGGCCATTCTGTATTCATGCTGGAAGAAAACCAGACGCCTGTATCAGCTGCTGAGGGGGGTCTGTAAACAATGCTGCAGCTGAGCTCGTCAATAACTGAAACTTGTGTCATTGTGAATTAAACTGCACTTCATCCTGTCACAAAGCATTGTGCATGTCGTCCTCGTGCAGAAGGCCATGAAGGTAGACGAATGCTTTTTAATTGAAGGAGCATGTCTTGCAGTGCATATGAAGTGAGCGAGGAAGGGTCCAGTGATGAAGAAACCATCAGAAACTGTGTTTTCACACCGAGTCTTCGTCGCAGAAAGAAGAAGGAAGAAGGAAAAGCATGAATCTCAGCAGACCTAATTGTTTTAGCTGCTGAGTGAAACAGTTAGCTGACTGCTTCATGGGATCAGCAGGTGAAACTCTTGTGTCCATTCACTTCCTGCTGTCCATCAGCTCGCCATCTTGGCTTCGCACTTCATGCTTATGTCACAAATATTTGTTTGCGCCAAAACCGTGACACCTGACAAATGTCCGGTCGCTTTGACTCACCAAAGCATCCGTTCACGAGACAGACAAACATCTGCGTGTGGTTGTGTCTGCTGCTGGTTCTCCCCCCCAGGCCTCGCAGCAGACTGCGGCCAGGCCACGGTGCTCCCTCAGCGGGTTGAGTGTTCCGCCTGACCCCCTGACCCGCCTGGAGCTCCGGTGAAGATATGTACATATATGTGATATGACATTTTAGATACAGGACGCTGTTTGGGTCTGTCTGTCTTTCTGTCTGTCCTCTTGTCGCCATGGTAACCCCAGAGTTGAGCGACGCCACTTGCTGTAAAACACGGCGTTAAACTTAATCTCTCTTCACTTCCTGCGTTGAAGAAAGAGCCATCGGTCGCTCCGTCGAGCCGAGAAACAGATTTAAAGGAGACTTCTTTACTTTTAACACTTTCTTTGGCACAACGGAGCCGAAAAGCTCGGCCAGAACTGCTCTGTTTTTCATGCTAATGTTGTTCAGAAGGCAGAGCCACATCAATGTGGGGGGTCCCCGCTTACCCCCCATGACCATCACCACACACACACACACACACACACACACACACACACACACACACACACACACACACACACACACGTGTTTACTGTTGTTTGTCTGGTAAATAAGGCCTTCTCCTCCTCTGGGACTTTTACTGGGGTTTCCAGGGCGACTGTGTTTGTGTCCAGCACCTGAGAGTCTGAAGCTTTTGGATGCACTTTGAGATTGTTTCTTAGATGCTGCTTTTTGGTAGTTTCTGATAGTTTCTGATATTTGCTGGTAATTTTAATTTTAGTATAATTCTAGCATGCTAATGTTAGCCTTCAGTAGCCTCACAGAGCCCGACCCTGAGTCTCGTTTGTGTGACAGACGATGTTTCAGAGACGACTTGAAGCATTTTAGTCTCAGATAAAATATTTTACACAGGTTCTGGTTCACTTCTGGAAGAGTTTCTGGAAGATTTCTACAAATTGTTGGATAATTTCTAGGTTGTGTTCATGAATATGTTGGAGTGATTTCTTGGATTTTTTCCTATTAAGGTCATTTTTTTGGTTTCTTGTGGGGTTTGTGTTCATTGTTGAGTCGTTTTGGGGCCATTTTTCTGTTGCATCTGTGAATGTTTGGTGGTTTCTTTACATCGTCTGAATTATTTCTGGGATGCATCCTTTGTCTTTGGAAATAACAGTTTGACTGAAGGTCGACTTTGGCTTGTTGAAGCACTTTCAGGAGGTGTCTAGGGGGTTTCTGGACTCGTGTGCAGCTTTCAGTCATTTTCTGGAAATCTGTGTTGTCGTCCTGCAGGCTGAACCTCAGATATTCAGTCTGACAGTGCGGTCGGCTGACCTGCCGCTGTGATCCTCAGACTGAGGCGTCACTGCTGGAGAAAGTGTGGGAGCTAATCTGCAGACTGCTGAGCAACAACCAGCCTGCAATCCTAAAGAAATCATAAAAATACACTGAAAGCCTGCTGTGACTCATGTGTTTCCACCCTGTTCGTCTAGTTCAGCCTCGCTGTGAGCTGCCGGGTCGTTCTGCACTGACAGGAGATGTAATAGTGATAACTGATCACTGTTCCTCTCTCTCGCTGCAGCGTGTGGCGTTTATCCATTAGCTTCAGCCTGGAAACTGTCCCGATGTACACGAGTGACATATTTTAATAACCAGACAAAGAAAAACTGGTTTCTTATCGCAGCTAAACAGACACGTGACAAGTGTCCGATTTTGTTCTAACAGCACAATAAAATAGAGGAAACACACAGTTTATCTATTAGGACTATAACTTAGTATCTCTCAGAATATGCATATTTGGTAGAATTCATCAATAAAAATTCATAAATGTGGAGAACGTGGAGCACAGAGGGAGGTTAACATGTTTCGATGTAGCTGCATAAGAGGGTCGAATCATCCACTGACGAAACAAACGCTGACGGATCAAGTTGATTTGGTTCCAGGACTCTTTGAGGACGTTCTCAAAGAGAAACAACTAATATGTAGAATTTATGATGCGGGGGGGTCAGCTGTGTGATGGTTACAATAAGAAGCTAAATGGCAGAAGTGATCTGACAAACAGCGTCTCCACAATGAAAATCTGCAGTTTTGTCTATGAATTGAGGCTTTTATGACTCCTTCACAAGCTGTGACGGAAGACGTGTATGATGGGATGGCGGACTCTTTAGTCCTCTCTCGTTTAGAAAAAGAAAAAAAAACAGAGGCCTTCTCCTCACATTGAAATTTAAAATAGATTTTTTTTCAGTTTTTCGATCAATAATAGAGACAATAAGGCAAGAAACTATTTTAAAAAAGAAATTACTCAAAAAAAAACAATAAATAGTTTTCAAATCTTCATAAATTCACATTTAACTGAAACTTTCTCTCATTTTAAACAGCCTTTGGATGCGTTAAGGTAATAATTATTTTTTAAATCTACATGATTGGAGACATTTAAAGTCTCTGTATCTTCTGTCAGTTTGCTGGTTCACTGTCGTTCTGTTTAAAGTTCTTCAGCATTTCTCACAAACAATTAATCGATCAATGGAGAGAATAATCAGTAGTCCTGTCCAAGAGCTCCAGCTCCCCCAGCTACGCCCTCGGTAGAGCGTCCACCTGCAGACGGCCACGCTGCTGGCAGGAAGGCGGACAGCGATGGAGGATCTGTGCAGCGTTCATCAGGCTGGAAACTATCTGAACCTCGGCGTCGACCACGGCGGATTAACACGACGGCCCGGGCGTCTCGTTCGTCTTCTTTCCTTCAGCAAAACGTGCAGCAAACCAGCACTTATTCTGTCCCGTCTCATCACTCCAGATCCAGAACTTTCTTGAGTTTCACATTAAAATGCCAGAGAGGGTTTTTTTTTTTCCGCCGAGTCGCCGGAGAGACTCACAGCTGCTGGATTTTGGAAAAAGCATTAAGATGAGTGACGGCTCTGTCAGCGGTTCATTGATCGTGGTCGTGCTGGTTTTCTTTGCTCCAGGTCACTAAAACCTCCTCTCAGCCCTCCTTCTTCTCCAGGACTAGACCTGCAGCCATTCATCGATCAGCCGATCAAAACAAAAATAATCACCTGCTGTTTTTCAAGCACAAACGTCAAACATTTATTGAATCCGGTTTGTCAGATGTGACGTTTTGCTGCTTTTCTTTGTCGTTTATCATCGTAAATGAAGAGTCTGTGAGTTCTGGACTGCTGGCTAGACATTTTGAAGACTAAACGATTGATTGTGAAAATAATTGATGATGAATGATGATGTAAGTTGCAGCAGTGTTTTGGGTCCAGGCAGCTTTTCATTGAGGTGATCGTGTGTTTTTATGACCAGACAGTGAGCGTGTCCACTGCAGGGACACTCGCAGGTTGATTTCAAGATGTTTCGTCCTGTAAAAGTCCACCAGCAGCTCTTTGTTCTTTCTTTCATTGAGCTGCAGGTGGTTTCATTAACACCTCCTCCTCACACAAACAGCTTCCTGTCGTTTAATTCTTGTTAATAACCGTTTTTCTCCTGGCACTGTCTGTGGCTCTCGGCTCAAAGCCCACCGCTTCAGACTGATCCGGTCATCCCCTCAAACAGCTGCTCACTGTAGTGGATGAAACCATACCTTCCCTTCATGGCTGCTAAATGCCGCACGATGTTCCCCAGCTCGTGGCTGACAGTGTCTGTCGGCTGTTTGCTGCTCAGCAGGTCGTGCTCAGCAGCTTTTTCCAGCATTTTCTGATGCTGTTGGACTGAATCGGGACAGTAAAGTTGTGTCCCGACAGTTAAACAGTCTGTTTTTTGAACACTTGGTTGGATTTCTTGCAGATGTTTCGTTGGCCGAGCTCGTTTTCTTCTGATCGGAGCAGCAGTTCAGATTCGGACATCGCGGCAGGCCGCAGCTGTCGGTATCTGTTGTTTCTCTTTTTGTCCTCTCGCTGTCTGTCCAGCGTGGAATTCGTAGCAGTGCTGCCTGTCTCTCTGTGGAGGACGCGGTCATCTCGTTTGAATAAACAGTGTGAGCACTCATGTCGTAAACCGGCCGTCTGATCCACACAGAGGAAGTTATGAAGAAGATGAAGGAAGGAGGAAGATGAATAAAAACGTGTTTTATTTGTATACTTTTTAAAACTCTGCGTCTCTCTGCATCACTGTGTGTGTGTGTGCGTGTGTGTGCGCGTGCGTGTGTGTGTGTGTGTGTGTGTGTGTCCTCTCTTGTCCTCAGGGTGTGTGTGTGTGACAGAGGAGAGGTCAAATGAATTTGCAGTGTAAATATTTGACAGAGCATTATTTCTTGAACAGGTTTACAGTGTGTGTGTGTGTGTGTGTGTGTGCGCGCGTGCGTGCGTGCGTGCGTGCGTGCGTGTGTGCGTGTGTGTTACTGTGCACTTTCACTGGCTGCCGCGCTGCCTTCCAGCTCCACAGCTGTTGCTATAGCGACCGGTGACTCCCTAACCCTACAGCCCATCGCTCAGGCGGTGCTGATGATTTGGGTTGAAGTGCTCGTGTGTAAAACTCCAGATGTTCATGATAACGAGGTTCAGACGTTTAGAGAAACACGGAATGAATGAATGAATGAATGAATGAATGAATGAATGAATGAATGGAAATGATGAAGATGTGTGTGGAGCGATGAGGAGGCTGTACCCTTCCTCACATCAGTACACGAATAAGAGGAAGTTTCATGTTTCCATCATGTTTTCTTCATGGTTTTCCATCGTTTGAGCTTTGGCCGGAGCGCCACCTACTGTTCGTCTCCATGAACCAACTCCTGACAGTCACGAACACTAACGGATGGAAACGGGTCTTCATTTATTCCCTTTTGCTGATGGATGAAACTTCACGGCTGCGGTGAAGTTCCTTATTTGTTATTTGGATCTATTTAGCTGTTGCAAACGTTCTTGTCTGGTTCTTTGATTTTCCAGAAAATATGTCACAAATTGCTCTCTGTGCAAAAATTCCCCTCCGTAACTTAGTGAAGTCTGGCCAATCACAGCTGCCGGATGAGTTTTGATGCTAACATGAAGCTGTCTCGCGCTCACAGTGTAACCTGTAGTGTTTACCTGCCTGCGTGGTGCTGAAAACATACTGTCACTACAGAAAAACCACGACGATCCTGTTCAACCAGCTCTGTCCTTATTATCCGTTCTCTAATTGTTGCTCTATAATGGAGCTGCGCGGCTGTCGGGTTGGTTTACACGCCGCACGTCTAAACTGTGACGGGTGTGAGGCAGCCGGTTGGCTGACGGTTTGTCAGGATAATCATTAGAGGACAAAGCGTGAGGAGGAGGAGGGATTCTTCGTGGTGGATCGGAGGGTTTTCATGCACCGTCACTGTCAGTTACTCATTCGCTCGCTCTGGTTTTTCCGTCTCGAGCTGTCGCTTCGTTTCCAGCGTGGAGCCGAGGCCTCTCTCCCTCGCCGTCCGCCTGCAGTATTGAGGTCAGGGCCGGCGTTGTGGGAAAGTGGAGCATGGCGAGGGACGGATGTATGGAGGGACGGTAACTGGGTCGGCTGAGAAAAGCGAACTCACACGTGTGCGGCGGTCCGTTCGTTTCAGCAAGAGTCGTCCCAGCATGCATTTCAAGCCGGAGCCACCGCGTTGTGACAGCATCTGGAGGTGAAAACTCATGAGCCAATCAGGTTTCATATAGATCTCATCAAACTGAGGAGCTTTCTGTTGATGTAAAACAAAAAGGTAGAAATACTCAAAGGTTAGAGGTCAAGGAATCACTAAAGTCTGAAGGATTCATCCTCTGGAAACCACGAATATCTGTGAAAACTTTGACCTGCTGGTGGCGCTAGAGGAAAATTTAGAGCATCAGCAATGTCATTGGGATTCATGGATGTCTGGACTGTCAGTAAAAGTCCTGCATTTATAGTCTTACACTATACAAAGTATTATTAGCCAAATGTACTTCAAGTATGCAAAGTAAAAGTACTCGTTGAACATCAGATTGACCCACTTCACTGATACATTAATATATCTGACGTTTTACTGCTGGAGCTGCTGCAGGTGGAGCTGCTGCAGGTGCAGCTGCTGCAGGTGGAGCTGCTGCAGGCGGAGCTGCTGCAGGCGGAGCTACTGCAGGTGCAGCTGGTGCAGGCGGAGCTGCTGCAGGCGGAGCTGCTGCAGGTGCAGCTGGTGCAGGCGGAGCTGCTGCAGGTGGAGCTGCTTTCAGCTACTTTATATACAGCTAGCTACTTCAGTCCAACCTGAGGGGTCGAGCCCCTCCAAAGGGTCAGCAGATAAATCTGATTGGTCGTCAGATGATTCATGGGAAAGAAGAAAGAACACAGGTCTGATACACAAACCTTAGCATTAGCGAAATGGTAGCATCGGAACTGTATTGTCTTCTTCTGTTCTTCTTAGCGGTTAGCATTAGCATTAGCATTAGCTAAATGGTAGCATCGGTACTGGCCACTACCTGGAGCATCTCTGGGTCAGTTGAACGTGGCAGTGCTGTTTGGATTGTGTAGGAGCAGTGTGAACTGGCACTAGATCAGGTAGCTTTATTTAAATATTAAAGGTCCAGTGTGCAGGATTTAGGCCATCTGTTGGCAGAAATGTAATATTATATTCATCAGTCTGTTTCCATTAGTGTAAAATCACCTGAAAACGCGAATCATTGTGCTTTCATTACCTTAGAATGAGTCTCTGAATCTACAGAGGGAGCAGCTCCTCTTCCACTGAGTCCACCATGCTGCACCGCCATGTCTCTACAGGAGCCCAGCATGGACAAACCAAACACTCATTTTAGAGAGTGAGGGTGAGGGTGAGGGTGAGGCGAGGGGTGTTCAGCTGGGTGTTGGTGGTAGTAGTAGTAGTGAGCCACAGTAGTGAAAAAGAAAAAAACATAGTCACAATAATAGTAATAGTAGTACTATTTACAGTAGCAGTGATAAAGTTTTCAAACTAAAAGTTCAGTCGTCAGTTCACACTCTGACTCCTCATCAATCAACTCCCATGACCCCGTTAACCAATCAGAATCCTTCGTGTGAACGGGGTCAGCCGTTTGGCCCCGGTCTATTTTTACATTCCGAGTCGTGTGATTGGATGTTGTCGATGATGTCACGGTCGCTCGAGTTTAAATGGCCCTCAAAGAGAGAGAGAGTGAGTCATCTAAACCTTTTGTCTATAAGAACCCTCTGAAGATGAGACAGAAAACAACACGGAGGCAGCGAGACGAGAGGAAACCGGATCAGGACGAATCCAAGAGCGAGAGATAGTGTTTAATATTAATAGTCTGACCTACAAACACACTAACACACACACTGACACACACACACACTAACACACACACTAACACACACACTAACACACACTGTGACCCCGATTTTGTTGTCTGACAAGTAAACACAATGTCATTGTTCGTAACTCGGTCTGTTACCACGACGATCAGTAGCACTCTGACTGGTTGCCACGGTAGCGCATGGCAGCCCCACTCCCTGGCATCTGAAACACACATGTGCGCACACACACACACACACACACACACACGCACACACACACACACACTCAGTCTTCTCCACGAGGCAGAGGATGATGCACCAAACTCCATTACAAATTCTGTTAATTTAGTGTTTTCATTGTTTAGTAAAGGCATCAAACTTATACAGTTAGCTCAGATATTTTCTGAAGTATTAACGTATTCTGGTAAATTCAGCATCGACTAAAACGAGAGCAAGAAGGTATTTAAAAAGTAGAAGAGACACTGTGAAAAATCTATTGTAACACAATATTTAAAAAAATCGTGATCTCTTTCTAGTTTATTAAGCATTCTGTTGTATTTGTCTGGTAAAAGGAAGATTTTTCTATCAATTAATTGTTTGATCAGAAGTCAAAAGTGTGACGTCTTCATACCCCTTCCTCGTCTGGCGAACAGTCCAAAAAACAATAGATGCTGTCGGAAGCACGGAAGACTAAGAAATATTCACAGAAATATTCACATTTGAGACGTCAATCATATGGAAACAAGTGAAACTTTATACAGCAAATAAACTAAATATTTACAAGAATTAAGATTTACCTGATACTGAACATGTTCTGAGAGCAACCTTTTCTTATATCTGCCTTTATTTGTTTTTTTAATTTAGTGGAAAAACAGAACGAGGATCAGGTCCAGAGGTCATCGTGAAAAAAATAAATGACCCAAGAATAAAGGTGATGAAACTTTACAGATGTAACAGCTGGTTTTCTGGATCAGATGTTCACAGCAAAGTGTTTAATGTTTAATTTAATGTCTCAATAATCGCCTGCTTTTAATGTAAAATCACTTTGTTTTTAAATGGAGTTTGGATGCAACGTTCTGTCCCCAGATAAATAAATGGATACACCCACACACACACACACACACACACAACCACACACACACGCACACACACACAACCACACACACACTCACAACCACACACTCACATGCAACCACACACACACTCACATGCAACCACACACACAACCACACACAACCACAAACACACACACACACACTCACCCACTCACATGCAACCACACACACACACAACCACACACACACAACCACACAACCACACACACTCACAACCACACACTCACATGCAACCACACACACACACTCACATGCAACCACACACACAACCACACACACACACACACACACACACACACACACACACACACATTGTTAGCGGGATTAAGTTTGAAGTTTGACGGAAGAAATCAGGCGATCAGACATGTGGGATTAAGTTATGTAAGACACTTACACGCACACACACATTCATCTTTAATTCAGCAGGAAGTGTGTATGTTGCTCGACATGTATCCAGAGCTTCACACAGGGGAGTGTGTGTGTGTGTGTGTGTGTGTGTGTGTGTGTGTGTGTGTGTGTGTGTGTGTTTGATAATTTAACAGGGCATGAACCTAGTCCAAGCGTGTGGACTTCGTGGTTCAGGTCTGCATGCACGGTGCAGTAAACCATCAGACGAGCAGTTCTTTGGAGGAGCATCACTCTAACTGTTCTTCTCATCGTGAGTTAGAGCTGTAAAGAGACCGTAGAGCTGAAGTGCAGCTCTGCGAGGCTGGATGTGCTATGAGCTAAATGCTAACACTGCCAGCATGCTCACAATGACAAATTCTAGCATGTTAGGCGTCTGCTTTGTTTACCATGTTCACATTTTAGCACGTCAACATTAGCTAAACAGCAGTAAACACAAAGTACAGCCGAGGCTGATGTCATCAGTGTTGCAGGTTTTTAGTCATAAACCAAAGTGTGTTATTATTAGTGTTATTTCTGACCTGAGGATGGCGCTAGATGGGATCAGAGGGTCAGTTTACAGTCAAACTGGGAAAAAAATGGTTTAGGATTTCCTGTCTGTTTAACGCTCCAGTAATAACGTTCAAAACCTGAAATCCAGTAAAGCAGAAAGCAGAAACGCCTTTGAACAGCTGGTGGTTTCACACTCAGGTGAGGCTCGTCATGTTTGAGGAGAAGGTGTGAATGAAGTGAGCGAGAGGAAGACGATGATGAAGAAGAAACTTCGGGCTGGAGCTGTTTGATCGTTCCGAGAAAAGAAACACGTCGTGAGAAAAGAGCCGACGGCGGCGCACACACGCACGGCACGAAAGCAAATATTACGTAAAAGTCACTTGTGTTTAATTAACGTTCGTTTGATTACAAGGCATTTTTAAAGGCGGCACACACACACACACACACACACACACACACTTGAACCAGAGGAGTCAGTATGAATAAGAGCGTCAGCGTGAGTCCGACGTGGTCGCGTGCCAGCTGGATTTTTCCG